>NW_008751852.1:569891-596613 GCF_000715545.1 Opisthorchis viverrini | reverse complement strand
AAAGGGTCCCATTTGGGGGGGGGGACCATTGTGATCCAAAACAACATGGGTCCAAGTTCGTATGCGGTAGCGGCATAGTTTCAACGGGTTCTGTGTAATGCACATTGAACGAGTATGATTGCAGTTCACCTAATGGATAGAAACTAGCTAATTCGTTCGGGTTGGTTTATAAAATATTGCCACACCGTTTCAAGATCATTAGACAAAACATATTCGCAAAAGTCGAGAAGGCTTCTATTTGACTGCAACAAACAATCGTGTTTTAAGAAAGAATTGAGGTCTAAGCGTCGATCCTGCCTTGTTCGTTTAGCTGCTGGTTTAGTTATCTATATACCGCTTGCTTAACCGTACTCGTAACCACCTAACCTACACGTGATAGGTTCCCATAGACACTCCAATTGCCACCGCAGAAGATTAACGAGGTCTCCTCCAAACGAAAATGCAGACGGGCGAATAGATGGCATGTTCATTAAAGCAATAACCCTTGATCACGTGGAACAAACTTCACTAAAAAACCTCCTCATACTTTTATTTCTTGATGGGACAAACTAATCATTGGTTTGCTGAAAACTTTTGAACTCTAATCGACCGACTGATACGACTGAAGACATCGCAGTCCCCCGTCAAACTTACGTTCTACTTAAACCCAAATCGGAAGAATTTCAAGAAATACATCCATCTGCGAACTAGTTCAACGAGGTGCTCAATGCAATCTAAACTGAATCTCTCGTTTATGGTATTCTTGTCTAACTAACTGTGCTGCGCGAAGACTGCCAAATGTTGGGACGATATTCGGGACACCCCAGTATTATTCTCTTGACATAATCAAAGATGTTGAAAAATATATCGAGGTGTCGTTGTAGAACGTGGAAAACCGGTTTAATCTGTCTCTACCTGATGAGAAACACATGAAATAGCCATCGTCATAACAGAATGAGTGGAGAATGACGGGTGAATTCGTGCTAATAACAGCAAATCCACTTAAGGTCATTATTCCAGAGCCTCAGGAACTTTATCTAACATACATGATAGTTGTCCAATGCCAACCCTGCGGTGAAAATTTGTCGGAGGATAACAGGTGGGCGGTTCGCTCCTCTGTAAGACATTTACTTCTATCAAGAGCACGATGGTGGGTAAAACGAATGTTCTACACATATTCATTACATCCGCCGGTGGTTTGTCGTCGTTTCAAGTGATCATTGTTCGTGGAATACAAAGGTAAAGAGGTATTGTGGTGGTGTTGCGTAAATTGCTGACGTGCAGTAGAAAACCTGGTTTGACTCCCAGCTGAGCAATGACTAACCGTCTGACCTGGGGACAAAGTGTTACATGGCTCTACTTAGTTCCGTATGAAGTTGGTCAGTGTGAGGATGTGAGTGAAACACTCAACAGAGGCAATGTAGTGTCTTACATTATCATACAGCAGCAGCCAGGACAGCGTCTTAGAGGCTACCCCCATCATAGACCACAAGAAGTTCCCCTTTCAGAGACTGTTCTGTCTAAGCAAGCCCAAATGCTGCACGACATGCAGCTGTTGGACAAGCTAAGCGGATCTAGCTGATGATAATCATATGTTGTGAAAAAAGGTCAAACCAAAAGAAAACACTCGCCACCCTGTTGAAAACGTGTTAAAATCAAAAGTGGATTGTTCTCTAACGTTGTGGGAATGACTGTTTCACAGTTTATTACAAACAACAAGTCCAAATGGTGCCCATTTCTTCGGAAAAATTGAGCATGTTTACAAAACTAGCCTAGTAGTACGTATCAGGTTACTGCTTGAGGAAAATCAGCCATGTAGTCGAGGAATTGATAGAATCAGCCATTGTAGTCGAGGATTGATAGGCAGTTTTGTTATTTTTTTTTTAAATTTGCATGCCTTGGGATTCAGCACTCCCCGGATTTTTAGCAAAGTACACCAAAATATTCTCCCTTCTCAGGGAGGAAGATGTGCAAATCACGTGGGACTGCTACGAATCAAGTGTACAACCAACCTCACTGTACCCGGGTTTGTTCTGGATGAGTCTAGGCCTTCGAAATACAATTTTGCTCAGCAGAGTATCCAGTTACTGTATTTGCCGCTCTTCCACGAAATTGCTTTCAACGACTGATGCTAGCCTACCTCAAGAGAGGACACGGTTGACAGAGGATCTTATCTATGCTGGTAAGTTATCGCTTTAGAAATTGGACCCATTTTTGAACAGGCTTCTTTTGAAAGGAAACTCGCTTGAATGAGTACTGTATGAAATCACATATATGCGTAGAAGCTTCGAGTTAGACTACAAACAGATTACAAAGTTCTAAAAAATTAACAAAGAATCAAGAAAGATTTGTAATGTAGTCACAACGCATATGTCATTCAGTTGGAACTGATGTCATTTCACGGACCTTTGCTAATCCCTCCATATGAGATGTGGCGTATAGTGCTTGTCATCACAAGCTCCACATCACGTGTCCATCTACAACACTTTCCTAGTCTCTTTCTGAGTTCTTCGTACACGACAAAGATAGCCATTTTGACGGTTATTTAAAATTAAACTAAGATGGCACAGACGTTATTCAATACAAAATTAATAGTAAGAATAGTTCATTTGCGACATCGATTCTGTAAGTAACTATTGAGCAACCTTAGGGAAGCGCGAGGAGCAAATGGGATCCCAGGGCAAAGTGTTCAGTTCAGCAGAGATCAGCAACAAAGAACGTTTTCGACGGAGGAACCTAGGGCAACGTTTCTGGTCATCTGTCCTGATACCACTGTCCATGAGATTTCAAGTATGCGTACCAACCCTACAAGTACACTGATTTGTACCGACTGGTAAACACTGGTAGACCATTAGGCTTGAATTCTTTAGCTTGGATTTCCAAAAAATGAAGCACTTAGCTCTAGTGAGTCTGTTTAGCTTATTTGTCAATCTCATTTGTCGACCTGGATTAAAAACATATTATTATTATTATTATGTGTTTCGCCGGTATCCGAAACAGTGCTGCTGGTCAACAGCGTTCGATCCAATGGACAGTTGCGCATAACAGGTCGTTTATATACGTACTATGTATGTACTATATATACTATACTACCATATGTACTATATATATATATATATACATACTACGACTCCCCTCAAGTCTGCAGGAACTGGAAAAGAAGCATGCTGTTTAATTTCTGGTTGGATGAATATTAGGTCCATAATGAAGGTCACTGATGCACTAGATATACGATCTCACTGTTCGCCAACATCTGGACAGTCCTGACGAAAATCAACAGCTAGTTAAAACAAGCAGCGTTTCCGCCGATCAAAAATGCTAGAAACCAAAAACTGATCACCAAACACAAGGTCTTTACGTGAACAACCCAAAATCAAGGGTCATGAGGGTGAATGTCAGGTTTAGCCCTGGTCACCACATCTTTATTATTTATTACATTTTGAATGCATTCAGAAGGACTAATCACTCGGCACCTCCCGCAGAACAGCCATTCAGCTTTTCAGTGTGATAAACAGATACATTAAACCCCGAACTTTGACGACGTCAATTGTCATAGTTTTGTGTATTCACCTTCTTAAGTTAGTAATTCGGGTAGGGTGTTTACCCTGAGAAGCGAAATCACCATAACGTTCGTAACGCTGTAACCTGGCGGTTCTAGTCGTTTCCGACAATCCATCCGACGTTATTCCATCCAGCTTGGTCCCCTAAGGTTTCTCAGTTCTGTTCAAACTCCGTTGTGAGCAGAACATTCCCGATTTGTGGCGTTATTACTTCTACTGCCATTCAGGGAAAACAATCGGCAGCCGCATTGTCGAGTCGGTCATCATGCCCCTATTTCCCTGATTTGTTTTCACCTCGTCGTTGTGAATTGTTGCGAATACAAGCGACGGTAATCGATCCAGACGAAACCGTCGTCCCCTCTGTGCTGGTTTTGGATTCGACACAAGGACCCGAATTGAGGCCCTACAGACTCACACGCTATTCGGCCTTCACGTGCGATAAGAAACAACAACGCTTTTCGATCACATCTAGGTAACGATGCGTGATGGAATCAACCACAACACCATCACTGATTTCGAAAACGAGGTCAGTGCTCCTGCGCTTATTGAGTGCTCTGTAGCCCTTCCATTGGTCTGCCACAAAAGTCTTACGAAATTCACAGAGCACGTTGGGCAATGCACTCCTTAATGTCGGTCAGTTGCTACTGTGTTGATGAAATCCCCAAACAACACAGACCCGTGGGAAGCCTGGCATCCTCTCCTAAAAGTACTCGCTTGTTGATCCCCAACCAACATAGACCCGTGGGACGCCTGGCATCCTCTCCTAAAAGTACTCGAAAACCCACAACCTCACCAAGTACTTTCGCACATGAAAGGATGCCATTCCCACCACAGTCGACTAAATCACTGTGCTTGTTGGTTTATTATAGACTAGTGTACCCCTTTGCAGTATGAGCACTCCCGTATGAGCACACCCCAGCATCAATGATCGCACGTACTCTGAACATTTTCACATATCAGACGTCAACACGCATCAGAATTGCAACCAAATGTAAAACAGCATGGTTCACCCAAAAGTTCTTCAAACTTTTCAATCGATCCGATATGCTAACACCAGATTGTCGGCAAACGTATAAACGCGTGGTATAGAATGATGAATGACAGTACCAAACAGCATTTGGTGCAAAAGAACCGCGTTTCATTCACATAGGTTATGTGAATTCACAGTAGTTTTACAAAAACTTACAATTCAGTTAAGGTATAATATTCACGTTGTGGTCAGATAAACCCGATTGTTCCTACAAACAGTTAATTTAAACACTAGCTGAAAACGGATGAGTTCCAGATTCTGCGTGTTCGGAACGGTTAGACGATCGGGTACCAAGTGTGTTCAATAGTGAACACTGTGGCAGAACGCTGGAAATGTCCCTCTACGATGAATATCGTTTAGAAAGGGTTCAAGGCACGGTTCAATTCAGATGGCTGAGCTGTCGAGGGGAAACTTGAGTGACACAAGGAGCACCGAATAATTGATAACTTTATTCAAATCAGACTAGTCACCCAGCTGCAGCCCCAACCAGATAAACTCTATCTGGCTAACGGATGGTGACCACTTCTCATGTCTAGTTATTTTGGTGTTCGTTGGTCTTGTATTCGTACTTCATCTTAATTTGCAAAAACTACGGGGGTCGATTAAGAGATACGGGCACAGTTTTGGTTAGCGAAAAAACTAGAATACTTGTGTTTAGTGTAGGCTTTCAGAGGAGCCAAGTTTGAAACCATGCTGGATATTTAGAGTAAGCACAAACACTAGTGATTTATGTAAAGTCCTCACCATTGTCAAATAACAATTAAATGTGAGAAACCCCCTTACGCCCGAAACCTCTGTTACTGCAGATCGTGTAAGGTAACTGGTGTTATTGAAAGCGACTATCAGATCTGGTTTATTTAGAACAATAGTTATCACCCATCGGTGGGCTTCCAGAGACATCAGTAGTCCATCAATTTTAAAACAAACATCGGTCGATTAACAGTTTACACAAACACAACCCTAACATAAATGAATCAGTTCTCGTAAATTTTTAACTAATTCCACTGTGGCGAAACCAGAAGATTTTTGCAGAGGTATCGTCCTATTAGTGAAGCTAGTAGGTGTTGGACCACCGAGAATCACAAGACGAAATCTTTTGAAAATTTTCAACTGTCCGTACACTACTAGCGAACCAAAGTAGTAGTGCTTCAGTTTACAGAAGCTGTTCTAGACTATCGTTCCTCCAAATATCTCAAGGTATGAGCTCTTACAGAGTGAAAGTTTTAAAGGGTTATTACATACGTTGTTACAAATGAGCTGCTTCCAGATTCCAATCATTTATCAGTAGTAGCCTTCCATATAAAAGCATCTATTTTCTCCAAATTGCGAAGTAGAATCAACTGGTTCGAAACAAAACAGTTATGACCACTATCACAGTTCCTAGGACGTAACAGCATATCAGCCTGGTTTGTTCGACCTATCTCGATTTGATACGGACTGAATAAACAGCCCCATACTTCCGTCCTTTACGTGACCAATATTTGCACTTTGTACTGAAACCATTTGTCATCTATCGTGACAACAAACAGGCGCGTCCGCGCAATGTCTGCCTGAGGAAGGATGAAAACAGCAATGCAGTTTGAAAGTATATATATATATATATATATATATATATGGTGTATGAATCAGCCTATGAAATGGCAACTAAATCATTGTGCCGATGGATAGAATCTGGGAAGCAGACAACTGCGCTCCTGAATAGTTCATGTTAGCCCTACTTGTCGGCGGTAATATCTATTCGGATAGGTGATTGCCGTCCAGGAAGTCAATTTACACGCACTTGTGCGGCTATTGATTGCTGAATGCTGTCCAGTCTGTATACAATTTTAGGCGGTTCCACAGGAGATCTAAAAACCCTCAATAGGCTTCATTCATCTCGCAATTCAACGTTCAGTTATTCCTTTTGCCTTCAAGACATTTTGAAAAGCGGTTGAAGTCCTGTACAGAGTTAAGCGCAACGCATTTTTTGAAACATACAAAAGCGCCTTTTATTTTTTGGGTCAGAGACTAAGTTAAACAGTGAAAATCGATAATACTTTGGACGATTAGGTTTCTGAACTGGAAGGATCCAAGCATTTTGCATCAGAATTTCACCAATAAAATGTGTCATATAAAAACAGCCTAATTAGGATATTTCAGTATGCACATGGTTCGTGCAAGCCAACATTTTGGACCGTCGAGCTTAGACGCTGCCGGATCTATCTGCACTTCAGTTTGATGTCAACTAAATCCCGATTCAATCTCTCCTCGAGCTCAATATCAGAGTTCATTAGCACTCTGCTCATGTCCCACAGACTCCGGTTCCCGCTGTTTACTCTGTCAGGAAGCTTTTTTCTCAAGGAAGCGTGTCTCCAAGGCCGAGTTGGACAAACCTCAATCTTACAATTGGTTTTTCATGTCAAATAAAACAGAAGGCGTTCTTTGTGTACGTTCAGTTGAACAATCCCATAGAATAGAACTCTGACCGAGGGATTTGGCGAAACATGAGTTTGGCGGAAACCTGGGAATGGTGCCTACTGGAAGATCTCCAGGAAGGACGAAAGCGCTGACGGAATATGGGAGCTTCAATCGACCTTAAGAGTGGTGTGTTCCGGCAAAAGATACAAACAAGACCCAGCAGTATTCACCAGAACCACCAGTGTAACGTTGATGCTACTGATGGGGGAGGCGTGCGAGTAGTTTTTTCTCTTGTAAATCCACTCTGCGTCTCTTGAAAAGTAAGATTTATTGCGGAATGTGTGGAGCACCTTTGTAGCATTCGCTTGAATCTGAGCAACAGTCAATGATAATCCAGGAAAGTTCAGAAAGACGCGTTCAAAGAGAAGATGGATATTCAGTTTTTGTAAAGAAGAGAGAGTTTTGCTTCCCTGTCCAATAGTCTGTAGCTGTTCAGCTGGCATTTTCCGATAAATAACTCCGCAGCAAAGGCCTTCTTCCTTTCACCAGTACTTGGACGTTATCAAATGTAACATTTAAAACGGAAGAGCACTCATATAAACTGCCCAATTTTTAGGACTACTACACTGAAGTTCTCCAGCAAAGTACATCTGGTGAAAAAAACCTCCGCTTATTGTAAGAGAATGGCATTTTTATACTATTGATAACCGTACTGCTATATGACCAAACACAACAAGTCGGGAGGTTCGTGTCAAACGCACGATCCTTATCCTACTGCATTTGGAACCTTGTGGCACCGAAACATTGGGAACACTCTAAATGTAGACAGGTTGGTCAACTTTTAAACCAATTAATTCCTTTCCTTTACATTTGTGATGCACTACTCATAGGGTTGCTGAAAATCCATCGACAGCCCACGACCGGTTTCGCCCTTCTTGGGGCTCATCAGGTAGGCGCAGTCCCTGGGTTTCCGTCAACCTTATGTTCTACTTGAAACCAAATTGCACGAAATTAGCGAATATACACTCATCTGCAAACTAATTTGGTTCTTTCTAGAGACTCACCTGGAACCCAGCTGAATCCCTCGTTTATGATGTTCTCAGCAGTACATTACAAATATACATATATCGCGATATTTCAAATATCGTAGCGACTGAAACATGAAGCGGCCTGGTGCAGCACATTCAGTTGCCTGAGAACACTTTTCCTTTACATTATTAGACATTCTGATGAACTTATCAAGGATGGAACAATCTTCTCACCTGCCTTCAAAGCAAAGACTCAAACTTCATCATGGACACTGTTCCAAAGAATGGTGAAAAATAAGATAAAACACCTTTCAAGAGAGTTTCCACTTAACGCCCATCTAGCCTCTGTAGTCCTTTCCATTTGTACTCAAGGTCCGTAACCCGTTAAATTCGATTCTGAACACTATGCATAAAAATAAAACCTCTTTAAATAAAATAACAACGTGATGGATGAATTCAGCAGAATGTATCACGTTCCTCATTCAGGGTTTGAACCTGGTAGTAGGAGGGATATCCGGAAGATATAACTGATCACTCGAATCAGTCTGACAGCCTGGAACTAAACCGAGCAGAAAAGAATTAGAGGGGAAACCTAATGGGGCAACATTTGGACGAAGATGACTGGCAACCTACACATGAATAAAACTGCTTAATGTAACCCAACTTTCCAATATCAGAACCGAGTAAAACAGCAAAGCTCTGTTACAAACAGAAGAACGCTGCTATGATAAACAGGCATTTTTGTGCAAGCCATCAGTATCCTGCTCTCTTCCAAATACAGGAACGTCACTCGTGCACAGAGTCCCTTTCCTTCAAGATTAATCACTCAAACATTAGCCATCCGCTTATCTTTACACGTGGACACATTTTCCGTTGTATTTGAGAGCATTCTTTAAAAAGAAAGTGTCCTCGTTTTACGGTTTTTCTTTTTACGAAAATTTGTTATTCAGGAGTGACTTGTTGCTAGTGTAACGGTGGATACTACTGATGGGGGCATGCGAGTAGTATGTTTTCTCGTAAATCCACTTCGCGTCTCTTGAAAAGTGAGATCTGTTTCGGAATTTGTGGAGTCGCATTTGCTTGCATTTGAGTAACAGTCAATGAATATCCAGGAAAGGTCAAGAAGATGCGTTCAAGGAGAAGATGAATATTCAGCTTTTGTAAACAGGATGCACATGAGAGTTTTTGCCTCCCTGTTCAAGTCTGTAATTGTTCACTTGGCGTTTTCTAACAGGCAGCTCCGCATCAAAGGCCTTCTTCCTTTCACTAGTAATGCTACTATTAATACTGTGCTGCTACTACAAATCGCCTACAAACTGCCAACCACTGCACAGAAATTCCGGGAAACGCTCATGCTTCCGTTTGGAAGACAATAGTAGCTAAAAATTGAATCCCAGGTTCGAGGATATTTTCTTTCGAAAAGGTATAGTTAACCACCGAGTAGTACAATGAAGTGAGCGGTCGCCAACTGAACAAACACAGGCTTACTAAAGTATGCTCGGCTTACACCATGGCATGCCCTCGTTTGCCAGTTTCAGTTGCTTCCGAATAACTTCTTGATCACTGTGTTACAGTCATATGAACAAAATAAGACCACATTTAGTATCGGCCAACCTCATCACTGCAGTTGCGGCAGACCTCGTTTGAGTTAGACAAGAAAATCGCGGACTTCCGTCTCGGTGACAGGGGTTCAAAACTCCGCACGAACGACTTCGAATGGGCAACCGATGTTGTAGCCTCTTTTTTGTTATCGTTAAAGATGTAGCAGACAAAATAATGGCTTTCATTTACCACTAGATTGCTCCGGTTAATAAATCCGTGGATGGCAGAGATAGATTTGATAAAGACTAACTTTTTCGTATATGTTCGTCCCCTAAACTGTCGACAAAAGGGTGAGGCCTACAAAATGATACATGTTTTTTTCGAAAAAGGAATGAGCTGCTCACTTCAAACAAAACAACAATTTGGTGGCTCAGAATTCTCAGGCACAGTTGGTCAATCGAAAACCATCCTCCACATGTTTCATGCAAACGTATGTTTCGGAAATTTTCCGGAAGGTAACAAAGGTTTGTATCAGAATAAATCAAATTGCTATTCGGTTAGCTCGCGAGCATTCAAATGGTCTCAGCTGGACCGCAGACAGACAGACAGATGGTCAGATCATCAGGGCACAACTTCATGTCCAAACATTGAACCCAGTCCTCTCACACTCGAGAGGTGAGACGGCGCAACTAAATTGATAAAACGTACAGCTCAACAGACAAGCGAGATTCCTCAAAACTAGTTCTGTTTTGGACTGGTCAACAATACGGTAACCTCCATTTAACTGATTGTGTAAGAGAATTCGTTCTCACCCTGTTTGCAGGAGCACGCACTGTGTATCTTCCACAAGGACAACCTTCGTAATCTGCATTCCATTTTGTGTGAGAACGACTGCCCAGCCGAATTTATCCTCAGCTTTGAACAGAGCAAAAGAAAACAACGGGAAGTGTTGAAAGTCTTTATAGACTGTTGCGGCTCAAAGAGGAGCAAGGTCAGTGTCAGTATCAGCGATGCTTCGAACAGATCCGTGAAGCGAAACATTCTACGGCAACTCTGGCACCATTACAAAAAATTGCTTGCTTGCTTTCGGGTCATCCATGAGCAATCCTGACCTTCTGGCTGTCTCACTCTACATCTTCGTCATCTGACAAACTAATTCGTGTGTTCGTCTTTTCCAAGTTTCTTCAAGCTTCTGATTTGTAAATGCTCATCCGAAGTGCATACAAACCGACAGTAAATGCCATATAGAATAATCGAATAATCCAGAGGAAGTTTTACTCAGTTCTCAAACGGGTTCTCGGAGCAAATCATCAAAATCTACCGCCTTTTTTATCATTCTGAATTCAGCGATGAATTCTACTGGCTGACAACTTACAAGAGAATCAACTCAGTAGAAGAGACCGCTGATGAAACTTTGAGCAGCGCTCTATTCAGTAGTCTAAAGGAGGTGGTCAAAGCTGCCAAATGTGAAAATATCTTGTTGCCACTAGTCCACCAACCACCTAAACTGTTTGTGACTGATTTTACTGTGATCCACAGATTAGAATCTTATTTTCCTGAAACCAGCTTGTATCTACAGTGTGTTCCCCTAGTATAATATGATAAAACGTACCGATTGAAGATTCGTAATTATTTCATTACAAAACAATATGAGAACATCGCAGAGACAGACCATACCATTCAGACGGACCATACAAAAACGAAATGATCGATAAATGACATCCAGATTTGGGACGAACTGGTTGCAGGTGCAGCAACATACAGACAAGCAAAAAGGTCACAATGTCGACAGTCACTTCTACTCAATCAAGTACAGGGCAGCTTAGCATAACCTAGTTGTTGGATTTATGTGCTCCATAGATAACAAAGCGTTGCCATACCTCGAATCGATTTAATACCTGGAGCTATTGATATCTATGGTTGCAACAGGAATGTGCGCAGAGTTCGAGCAGTTGACATGCCCTGTCTTTGAGTTACGTGTCAGTAACACCGTGCCTACAGAGTCAGCAACGCATATCGAACTAAAGTGTCACGAAGATAAATGATATACAGATGAAAACTCAAACTATATACCAGTGGCCCTCCTCAAGAGCTTCCAGGAAGAAAATGGCCAGAGACAAGCTTCCAATGGTCTGCTTTTTGGTGGGACATATAACTAGTGTGTTGATGGGAAGTTTATAAATGAATACTCAATTGCTACAAGATAAGCCACGGTTGAGCTTCCCCTACACAAAACTGTCATTTACATTCCACTGACTCAGAGTTCGTTTACAAATACACTTGTTTCGCAAAAAAGAGTATGATAACTTTTTTCTCTCACTTGCCTCTCTAGAGGAAAAGAGTATATAACTTTTTGCTCTCACTTGCCTCTCTAGAGGTGGCATACATGAAGCATTTCCTATGCCTTCTGCATATCGTTGACAAAACACTTTGTCTTGGGGCTTTTCAAACAACAGACAGGAGGGTTATATGAAATTAGTCACCTCACTCGCGGAGTTTTTGCTCGAAAATTCAATAAGTTCGAATGTATAGAACGGAGACACAGACACTAGTTCACCAACCTGATTGACTTACGTGCTTCTTGGGTTAAACGAGTAATTTTTGTGCTGACTACTCAGAACCAAAACCGAAAATAATTTGGGCTCATGCTAACATTAGTGAAACGTTGAAATGATTGGAAACGAGATGGTTGGTGAGTTACCGTGTCTTGCTCCGTCTCGCGGTGCAGTTCCGATAGACGCAGTGCTTACTGCAGCCATCCTACATTTTCAGCAGCGCTACTTAGTTTGTCTATTAGACACGCCCATAATACTCCATGGGACAACGAGTAGACATTGGCCGCGACCGCTTTGTGTGATGGAGGAACTTGTAAATCCAGACAGGCGGTGAATGTCGTTGTGATTCTTTTTTCTTGCTGGACTAATCTGCCGTTTTTTGGGAAACGCACTGTCTTCCCTATGGAAGTGGACAGTCCCTCTACTAAAACTTTCTCCTCGATGGAGTATACTCGTCTGTGGTTTGTTGATTCGCAGTAAGGCTGTACAGGTATCATCACAACGAACCTTGTGCTGGTAAACATTGGATCGCGAATTCCACTGACCATAGTGACTCGGAGAATCCGGAAATATGGCGTGTGTGAACAAGGTCTCAATCTCCGTCTCGTCCAAAAGAAATCCTATCTGACAGTATCACGAGAATTGAGCTGATTGGTTGGCAATTTTGATTACCACGTCTTATTGTTAATGGGGAATAAAATACGAGGCTTGTTTGATGCGTTTGTGAAATCTAGCTGGAAGGTAGACAGCAAATCAGTAAGCGGTTTTCTCCGTATCGCAAAAATTTTTTTCTCAAACAAAACAACTGTAGAGTACAGCATGCGCCATCGACTCGAATTAGACTTGCTGACTTTAACGGTGCATCAACGCGCCTATACCTGTTACCTTCAGCATTATTTTCGGCAGGCTGACATGATATTCGAGGTACTATGTAAAAAAAGCTTGATTCTCCGCCCCTTCCTTATCAAGGAAGTGTCAGTCATCCCAAATACTACTGAAAGTTCGATACCCCCCCCTGTTTGGTTTCGGCAGCAGACTCGACTGCATTCAGTCATCTCCTGTCAGCGTGCGAGAGTATCTGTCAAATTTCGTTCAATTTCTGTTTGAGAGGTTAAGGGAAACTCGAGGACTTTGCCTATCTGATGAGCTCCAAGAAGTGTAAAACCGGTCGGAAAATGTCGAAGTAGATTTAAAAGGCGATTGTGAAGACACTGGTATGGTGTCACCATAGTGCAATATTCAGCACTGAAAATGGACAGCGGTCATTTCACTGCCCAAATAAAAAAACTTGTGTGAGGCGGTGGATGCATTCCACATCTGTTGCGAAATGATTTAGCAACCCTGTAACAGATTTAAAATCTAAAAAGATGGCATGATGAGTTTGTCACGTTAGACTCCAAAGTTCCAGTAAAATGCGGTTAAGCACCACTTCATTGATAAAGTTAGTTGGTCAGCCCTATAATCGGTCGCTCTCGGATAATTTTTGGTCCAATAATTCACGACAAAGTGTCTGGAAGCATCCATGGAACCCTTCGCTTCATGGAGTAGTACCAGCTAAGTTATTCGAATGTGCGAGCCGTCATCCAGGTGAACATCAAGCACGATTACTGGCACATAGCCTCTTCCAGGCACCTTCCGCTCCGTGACGGTTCTTAGTGCGGAATGGCTTTTGAACGCACGTTTCGTCCAGGTAACTGACCTTTCTTTTGACCTACTTCAACTGCGCCTTTATCTTCGTCTAGATTTCCTTATGATAGCACTTTTCATTCGTCTTTCGGAGTTGGTTCGGATGCCCTCATATAAGGCATCACCAAAGAAAAAAATTCAGAAGGAAAATTGTAATAACAGTATATTAAGGCACTGTGATTACTACAGCTGTAAAGATCGATAAAATGGAAACATCTCGCAGTTAGCTGCTTGGAAGTTGTGTCGAGTTATTACGTATACAACTTTATGAAATAACTGTTTTTTTCTGAATACACCCCTAGATGAGGTGATCAGATGGGCCAAGGGAGCGTGCTTGCTTGTGATAAGATTGTTTGACTCTTGACAGGCGTAATCAAGCAGAGAATCAAGTCCTTGCGGGAATTGTACGACAGTGGAGAACCAAGGGTCTTAGAAACAACCAAACCTATTAGAGCCACTGGAAGATTCACAGTGTGATGGGTTCAAGTGAGGAGCCGGTGTTGTGAAGAGAGAAGCAAAGCATGATAAACCAGATGCTATTATGGGATAAATGAACACGTTCGCAAGGAACAAGCGACAACTTCAAAAGACATGAGGTTTACACCCAGAAACTAGACGAGTCACTTTTTTTAAAGAACTACACAGAAAATGCACGGGATCACGCTACTGTGTCATCATGAAGCTACCATCCCCATCAAGACAGCACTAAAGACAGCCGGGCAAAAAGAGGTTCAAGCCATTAAGCCTAATGACCTTGTCGATATCAACAGGCTATCCGACTTCTCGCGACATCATATTATGGGTTATTAGAGAAATAGGACATCAAAAGAACTTCGCTTAACGCACACAGGTCTTCATACGAATTTGTTCTCGATCAACCGATCTAGGTCAATGTATTTTGTTTATATCCTATCGATCACATCCATAGCAGGAGATGGCAGGTGCTTACAAGTTATCTTTGATTCGTTTATTCCGATGATTCATACGGATTCACACCGGTGTTGGGAGTGCATGCAATGATCGATCTAGAAATCTCCAAATGCGGAGTTGGTTACACTACTGACTAGACTAGCAGTAGGCAAACAAAAAAAGAAAGTCAAGGGAGCCAGCCCACCCATTTGACTGACTCAATTAGAACGGCAGGGCAGATAGACTGAATGACCGGTTGAATTAGACTAGGTGCCCATTCTCGATCCGTCGAACAGATATTTACTGATAACCCGTTGCTGAGTAGTATTCCGTATGGCTTTCAGCAACAAGACTCAGAAGACGTGTCAGATAATCCTCAAATGACGTTCTTAATAAGTTTTTTCAAGAGTAAGGTATAGAAACTGATGAACAGCCTGCAAAAACAGTGTCCGTCGAGTTTTATCCCACATGGATGTAGGACCCAATCCGACCGATGGTGAAGTTACCCTACAATGGTCGAAAGAAAGAGCGGAAGCTATCCGAAGCGGATGTAATCGTCTACCTATTCTGGGTGTCCACCAGAAGGCCGATAAATATACATCGATTCTCAGATGGATTCACTCCGCAAAGGAAGTAGGTACATCGCTTAGAATAAAGCTTTTGAAGTTTTCATTGTTTTCCCTTTGCCTACAACGCAATCCGGGTACTGGGTGTGGTGATAAACAAGAAGTATGCACACCAGAAAGTCGAGTGCCTTTTACCCTCTTTCGACTGTAATCGTCCGGGACAATCTTTAATCTTGAATATCTTGCCCAGTCATCGCACCAGGTCATTTGTACACAGACGTGCCTTTTGGAGAGCCAATTACTGGACAGTTTAGTTGTAACTGCATTACAGGACTGAGCTAGGTATCAGTGGTGATCTGTAGAGCCTGGAGCGATATTCATCTTGAAAACAAGTACATTGTGAGCATTGGGCACTTGTCTGTCACGAACGGAAACTCCTTAATAGGTTATCCTAATCCGACAAACACAACACCCAGACAGCAGCTGGATCTCAGTGGTTATTAAGAGAAGAATAACTACGCCGACCAAAGAAACATCCGTAATTCCACATCCCCCATAGTCTTGTGTGACCAACATGGATTTTTATTCAAATGTTGGTCTTAAAGCGCCATATATACCTTGGATGGTTCGCTCTAAAAGATCTTTCAGATGTAACACCCTTCCGATACGTATCTACCATTCCACCCGAAGGAAGCACCGGAGCTGGGATAATGCCAGGTAGCCCAAGCCTAGACAGGGGAAGTCGAAAGGCAGAGGTCGGGTTCGAACCACAGACGTTCTGGTCAGTAAATTCGCTCTCTAACAACTTGAGCTATCTCGCCGCAAATGGTTTGTTATGAGCTACAAATTCTACGGATAGCAATCAATAAAGGGCAGATGTTTGCTATTTCAGCAGAAACTGTCATTTTTACAGCTCCCCTGTTCAAAATTGTTCCCATGGTTTTCTCAAGGTCAGAACGCAGGAAGTATACCCGGCAACGCAATGTGACATCCAGAACATTCTATTGTGATCCTGGTGCGACTGTAGCTTAATCTTATGAGCTCGAGGCACTACCACCCACTTGAGAACCTTTCGAACCCTTGCAGACGGGCTAGTATAGTAAAGCACTAGGGTCTCTTAGAACACACATTTCCGGATGTTTGACTTGAGCACCCCTCACCTGAGTCGAAAGAGTTACATGTCGAGAGTCCTTCTCCTTGGATCACAGTTTCGTTTCTGATCGGTCATCCCAGACAGCGCTTTTTGGTTTAGATTAGAGTGAAAAATCGGAGAATGATTAGATAAAACATGGCTTTTTGCGCTGTATGGGTTATTCCCGCAGCCTTCGAATCATTTCCTGCCAACCTTAAAATCGTTTATGTAACCCACCGACCGAATTTTTCACTGTCCGTCATATCCCATGAATGGAGACCGCTGCTTGGTTTGGCCCAGGGAACAAGTTCGCCCAGAAAGTCGACTAGTGAGGAACATCCAATAGATTATTCTCGACTTTTAAGTGATGAGCCTGAGGTTTTTTAAACATAGACGTCAGTGTTCTTGAGAACGCAACCAATAGGTATTCCGTCCAGAGTTCGGCTTACCAAATTAACAAGCCTATATGATCGTGTGGTGGTTTGATTTCTTCCAAAGGCTCGGTGCTTACTGGATCGGCCATCAGGAATATCGAAACATTCGCAGTAAACATAATACGAAATTCAACTCGAGATCCGCTTATGTGTCGCTCTCAAACGAAATTTTCAAGTACCATGCTATTTGCCTTGCTTGATACGAAGTCATTTTACTATCCGCTTGTTTAAACTTCATCTGGTCAGCGAAATCGAGGGTCGAGTTGGTGCTATGCTCCTAACGGTCATCGACTGAAAAATCGCGTTGCCCTGCACAGTTGGTCAAAATACTACCGCGGCGATTTATAACTTCCTAAAAATGGGTGCTTTAATCTTTTAATTAGAAACAATGTTCTCGTCGCCGAGCCAGATTTAAGGTTACATTGTAAAATATTCGAAACAATCGACTTTCAACCAAAACTTAACCCGTTAAAGCGCGTTGCCACTGTTCCGCAGTCGCTTTCGAACCATGACCTAGTAAGTAGATGCAAAAAATTAGCAAACGATCGCTGATGCTATAAACAAATCGCACTCGAAAAAAAATACAAATCACTTGTCTATGATATTTTTTCGGTGCATTGCTACTGTTCAGTTTCTCCACATCCGACCAGCAGAGTTACTGGGTGAGCACGGATTGCTCAGTGGGTCAGATTATGCTGTTTCACTCACAGTCGTGTTTCGAGTAAGCCAACATTTTGTCTTTGGTCTGGGGGGGGGGCAAAACAAGACTGTCACATTAGGCCTTTTTGACAAAGTATGCACAGACAAAAGTGATACTGTCAAGGGAATAACGCTTCGTTTGCTGATAACGGACTTATTTACGGCTATGTTAGAACACAACCGACTGCATTAGTAAATCGGCAACCCGGAGGAGCGATAACTCTGCAGTGTTCTCGTCAATCTTTGTGCAAATCCCACAGTGGAAAAAAGAATTGCGCCTTCGTTTAGCGTTCGAAGGAGTTTTATAGACATGGTTTTTGGTTCGACGACTTAACAACGCCAACAGGAACACTTCCGAACGCTCGAGTGGTGTCATTTTAAGAGACGGCCAGTGATAATCGTAAACGATGAGGAAAACTGTTGTTGCTAACTTCCCGCAGGGGCGTTTAGGATGCATCCTACACCGATTCAGAACATAATACCTTGTCACCCACATTAGGGAGCACCCATCGATGAACCCGCAAGCATGGTATCTGCGAGTTGTCATTGCTGGACGCATCGTGGACACTCGTTGCAAGTTGAATACAAACAGACAGATGCAAATAAATACAGGTAAGGTCCCCAGTGTTGACATCATACCCAATCCGTCCAATGTCGTAGCCTGGAGATGACCGACGTTATCTGCATTGGGTTAAAGACGCCTACGTGGTGTGACCAGGTCATACTAGAAAAGTACTCCAGATAAAGTGGACTTCAGATCCCTAAAAGAGGGATATCTAGTCGGGTCGTAATGCAGCCGACTTGAAAATAACAGAAAAATTTTTCTCGTACATAAGCAGTCTATGGAGACCATGGTTGTGATCATTTCCTGGTTTGACTCTCTTGGCCTTTTTGAACGCATGCAGGGAGCCTGTTGGCGAGCGATAATAAACAATTGTCAGTCCGCTGATCGTTGCTCTGAATTTTATAGAGCAGCGGTCGAGTCAATAGCCTGATCACAGCCGCCGGGGGAGAGACTCAAACCAGGCGAATTTTGGTTACCAAAACAGCGTTTTGCCGTTGGGCTACAGCGGGCACATGTGCATTTGGACTTGACATCCCAAGCTTCCCAAGGAACTGCACAACGGGTCAAATTTCGATTCACCAAAAACTGCCCAAAACGAATTAGTTTGTACCATTCCTACATCAACTGGGGTTGCTTTAGTGTGTTGCGCACTACCCAGCAGTTTCGTCAAAAATACAAAGTGAAAATGATGATCGCTGGAATTCCAAACGGCGCTAGCGAATTTCGGGAAGGCCGCCATGAATGCACAAAAGATGAGTGTATAAAAATTGATTCCTATTTGAAAAAAAAACTGATGGAAGAATCAACATCCCCGTAAGATGGATAATTCAGTTCGGAGTGTATAAAAATGATTCCTATTTGAAAAAAAACTGATGGAAGAATCAACATCCCCGTAAGATGGATAATTCAGTTCGGAGAGGCAGGTGGAATGCACAAAGTGACCGACCAAGAATGACAACAGAGTGAGCGGCACCTTTCAAGCATCACCCGTCTATCCGAATAGTAAACTGTGGCGAAGACAAGGGCCATGATGGAGGAGTTCAGGGTCGATCGTCGCGAAACTGATGGTAATTGCGCTCCATGTTTCGACGGTCATCCTGTAAGAATAGTTGAGAACCAAAGCGTATACTAACATACATAGGCAGACCGAAAAGATCGTTGACGAGATCTCTCTCCATGACGAGATGGGGAGTTGTCCCGAGCTTTCCAATGAGGAATGACTGGTGGGGGAGGAATGGGTTGCGCGCAGTGTTCTTTGTACCCAGAATCTGTGGTCGAATAACGATTGGAAAACATGGCCTCCAGAACCTCCAAGGTGTAGTCTTTCGGGTCCGGCATATTGACGATCTAGAAAAACGGTTTTTTCATTAAACAGTCTACTCATCGCATTGTGAAAAGTGCTATAAATAGAGTTCAAAATGAGTAAAAAAATAAATGAATCGCTCAGCTGTAGCACCCTTCAGGTGCCTAGCTGCCATGCTACCCGAAGGAATCAAGAGGACTGGGATACTGCCAGGTCGCCCAAGCCTGAACAGGGGAAGTCGAGAGGCAGAGGTCGGGTTCGAACCACGGACCTTCCGGTTAGGAAATTCGCGCTCTAACCACTTGAGCCATCAAGATGAGTAGAAATATGTGGAGCGTGTCCACAACCCTGCAAAAGTGAATATATGGTTCGAATGTCCACGGGATGATGGGTTGGCTGGAAGGGATGAACACCTTGGATGTAAGAAGATACTTGAAGAAATTTCTTACGGAACCTGAATATTCCTAACCAGGATGAAACGGCTGCGCTGTACTTATGAGCTTTTCAGCATAGATTGGCTGCATTCGCGGGATGGGATATCACCTGAAACATCAAAATACACTCGCTACTTAGTACTTCGCTAAGAAAAGGAAGAAAATCTTCCAAGTGAGATGAACCTCCATCCGTAAATCAAGGAGCCAGACTATACCGAAGTATTCATCCTGAGCCGTGTGACTGAAACATGGCTGTCCTACACTATGTTTACGTCCGAGCTGCTCGCACTGCTAATCAGTCACCCGCCACCGGGTGGCACGGCGCCCAGCTACTAACGGAAGGCCGCAAATTCAAATGGTTGTGGTACGCATACTGGCGGTTCTCTCAAAAGGGCGAGACTGTCATACGGGACTTTCCAGCTTTTGAGCACACACTGACTTCACCTGCTCCTAAAAACGAACCCCCTATTAGGTTATTGTTCGATGCATGGGGCGAGATGGCCCAAGTGGGTAGAGAGCGAATTTACTGACCGGAAGGTCCGTGGTTCGAACCAGATCTCAGCCTCTCGAGTTCCCCTGTCTAAGCTTGAGCAATATGTCAGTATCCCAACCCTCGTGCAACCTTCCGGTGGCACGGCAGCTAGGCATTGGAAGGGCGTTACAGCTGAACAGCTATTATTTATTATTGTTACGATGCATTTTCTGAGCCTGCGATCCCCTCTGTATCGTAAACTGTTCCTGCCACAAGCTGATGTTACCTGAACAGGTTAAGGGTGTTCATACTTGGCATCGTGTATTTCAATAAAATACCATCCAGCCGTAGCACCCCTTCGGTGCCTAACTGCCAAGCCACCAGAATGAAGCACGAGGGCTGGGATACTCCCATAGGACCACTCCCTTCGGTAAACAGTTTAACTGCATAATAAATGATAAAGCTATGTGGTGCATAGTTGGTGTTTTCCATCCGACGAAAAAAGTGCAGCCTTGAAGTAATGGATGGGATTGAATGCTGCAGTGATCCCATGGAATACAGTGGTTCGAACTTCGTTCAACACACTGCAATAACGCTAGGAGCCATCAGGCTACGAGTAGCAATACCCGTTCTACGGGCAACTGTATTACGAGTTGATCTTGGAGGAAAATCGTACTGTCCTCTGTGACAGGTATGAAGGCAATGAGGTGTTTCCTTCAGATGACCAGCATATCCGTATTTACGGAAGCAGTGGTGCTGCTTTACCACAGGAAGGACGGGTTAGAAAATATCGACCTCAATACCCATTAACCCCAATTAACCGTCGGTTGACCATCACTGTCAGCTAGTTATCACTGTGGTCGAACTACAGCTGAAATTCCACAAGAGCCTGATGCCGCACCACACATTTGCACTGGCAGTGGGGGTGAGACATGTAACCCTTATTGAGTACTGAACCGACTGGCACGCGGTTTGAATGTGGACCAGGGATTGGTGGTCAAGATCAGAATCTCAACCCAAATAAAAGAGCTCACTGCAATGTAGACAACGAGCTAAAGGAGTATTCATCCACATTGACAGATTAGTGTTATTAATGCGATGAAGGCTGATGGTAAGACATAAACTATGCTCCTTTGGCATACTGTTGGCTCTGGTGATAAACCCAGTGTATCCATTTGTCTTCGTTGGTCTTCCTTTGATCTTTTTGTATCGCGGGTGGCCGCTTAATGGCTCCTCCTGAACTGAGCCTTCCAGACTACGCGGTAAGAAAACAACATAAAACAGCCCACAAGAGAAACATACAGATCTTCCGCATAAATATATAGGATGGCTGAATGGCCAGATGGGGTTATTCGCTTGTTCGTTCTGCTCAGCCAATGGTAATGTTCTTGCCGTGGACATTTTCACGTGCAGTTCGCTGATCGCATACTGCTATGACTTGTTTGTTAAGCTCTACGCACGCATTTGCCGTCCGGAAGGTTTGGTGCCGAAGGCGACCTTAGGGACACGATGTGTTCTGCACAAGTACTTTTCATGTGTGGACGCCTCCAGATAGATCTAGTGTCTAATGGCTGTGCCTCTCAATTATTATTTGTTATGTCCCGATCTCTCACCGGAAAGCGCGTAAGGCTCATCCATGTAGCGATTCATCCTATGGATCCGATGTCATCGAGTATGACGTTTGCAGTTTGCTACCATAACGAGCAACCTATCCTTGTGGCTTATGCAATACATATTCATTCGCTGAATCTTATTGTTGTGGTCCGGTTATTCCTGTAATGCGGGAGACTGAAAGGTTGCCATACATATTTCAAACGATCTGGGACATGTTCCTATCCAAACTGAATGAAGTCTTAGCCTGAGTGAATACACTGTAGCCCTTAGAAGGTTAAGGACACACATAAGTCGAATCTGACACTTGAAAATCCCAAGACAGGGGTGAAAGCTCACAATGGAAATAGCAGAAGCATGAAACGAAAAGGTTCGCAGTAAGGATGCGGGTGAATGAAGGAATTCTGAGTGTGTGAGTTCACTGAGAGAAAACGAAGCTCTTTACAAGCATATTCCCGTCCTCAAAGGATTAAGTGAAACACTACATAATTGAAGGAAAACCCAAGTGCTTGGGTGTTTCCGTATTATCTCCCAATATGGAACCAGGGAACCGGATGTGGTTTCCTGCTGATAGAAACACCACCTCTGATGTTGCACTTGCCACATTCTGAGAACTGCTGGGGTCGCAACTGANTCTGATGTTGACTTGCCACATTCTGAGAACTGCTGGGGTCGCAACTGAGTCGGTGAAATATCACTAAACTGGCAAGACCGAATCCGGCGCCGGTGACTTTGGATTTAATATACCGAAATCGGTCCGCATACATAAATGGGATTTGGAGGTCCTTTAAACGGAGGCCGAACAAATGGACTGAGGTGGATGCAGCAACTTCGATTTGGAAAGTCGAAGGCATTTCATATATACCAGCATCCTAAGATCACTATCAAACCACTTTCCAGTCCACTATTGCCGTACAAAAAAATAATCGTTAGGTTGTGATATCCTTTTGGTGCACAGCTGCCATGTTACCTGTAGGAACCATTAGGGCTGAGATACTGCCAGGTTATCCAAGCCTAGACAGAAGTAGTTAAGATGTTGAGTTTAAATTCAAATCAAAGCTCTTTCTGATAATAACTTCTCACCTTAATGAATGAGCTATTTCGAGTCTAAAGGAGACTTCTGTTGGAAGCACACCCTTGATGGTGGGCTGCTGAGGTATGTGAAACACTATCTGAAACCTGTTTTCTGGCAAAACAAGCGCATGACTAGTAACCATCGTAAGCTCCTAAAGGCAGGACAGCAACCGGGATGTGAAAGATAGCCGTTCGAACATAAGTTTGCAGGGGTGCGGAGAAAAACCCTAAAAGGTACTACCAATAAATATAATCCAAGACAGAAGTTTTGAAGAGAATGAATCTTATCGTGGCGTGACGCTTCGCGTGCCCCATGAGACACTGGGTTACACTGGGAAGTGTCATTGCGACTCTCGCACGTTCTCCCATAATAGGTTGGTCAATGGATAGAGGTTTCACTTACAGAATTTCAAGGTGGGGGTTGGAGCATGTGACTTGTCCTTTCAAAAAGGCTTAATGCAGTCGGACGATTGACTTGGATTGCATTCGGTACGTACAGATAACAGCGGGCGACTACTTCAGCTGTGTAGTTTTTATGCAATATTGACTTTTGAAATAACCGAGGTCACATGGTGTGCCCCAACAACGAGCCACGAATCCAAACTGATCACAACACCATTATTTGCCCGTGGGGTGCACTAACAACTGCGTCATTCACGCTTGAACACTTAAGCGGATTCCGATTACGCACCCGTTCGGAGTCCTTTCTCTTTATTTTTCAGAGTGGTATAAGGGGTAGACAACTCGCTTAACAACTGAGAAACCGACAGATCCATGAGTTATTAGAGCGGCATGGCACTACCAGGTCCGCTCAAATGCTTGATATCGGACAGGATAGTGGTGTTGCTTGGATTCCGCCGCCCCCAACACAATTGACACCGATGTTTGTCAACAAACATCAAGTTAACGAAGCATTCACCAACAGTCCAGTCTCGTGGACGTGAGAAATTAGGCAAACATAACAGGTACGGAATGCCATGGATAACGGTTGACTTGTGTAATTGGACCACGGAAAGCGCCTATGAGCAAAACCATCAAAGATCAAATAAGCACAGAGATCTTCAATAGAGGACACCTTGAACGCTGGACAGAGTACTGAGAACAGTCATTCTCGAAGCCACTTGATGCTGTCAGGATTCTTGATTTGCACTAGAACATCAAACGATAAAACTGTAACCACTACGGCCTCGGAAGTTCATCGATTCATATGTTTTCTATGGTGTCACCGAGTTCTTGAACGACATGACCCCCTGCACGAAATGTCTGGAGGCTGCAGAGAGGTCCCCAATCAGTGCTTGTGTTAGGCTGACCTCAACAACAAAACAAAACTGCCATACAGCATGCAGTCAGGCATTGCTACGGCTAAGAGCTTAATCCGCACGCCATTGGCCAGAAGACCGGTCCATTTTCCGGACCACCAACAAGGCGAGGTCTGACGCCAGCGGCTATAGGCACAATGCATTTTTCTGCAAAATCCCTGCGGGCGAAGTAAAAACTTTAACGTCAAAATGTTGCACTTCTTTGCATATATTCTTAGACTGAAAAACCCCCTCATCTGCCGTCGTTTTTTACGATTTGTTTTAATCGGTCTCTTCTGAAAATTACTGGCGCACATTCGGTTTTGAACTTCGTCTGCTATGGATTCGGAAGTGGCTTTCGTTGAGAAATTTGTGGGTGTATCGTTTTCATCCTTCACGGCATTTGAGAAGACCTTAAATGAATACATGAAGGATAACTTTGTGATATTTGTGCGTTCATCCAGTAATCGAAGCACCGATCCACTTGCCGGAACACCAACAGGGCGAAGTCTGACAGAACGGAAGCCTGTTGCCACTAGCTGTTCAGAATGCGTCGAAATTTTCAGCACAGTTAGCAACTTCCTGTCTGGACCGGGGTACGAGTGAAAGGAAGAAGGCCTTCGCTGTGAAGCTATTTATTCGGAAATGCCAGCTGACCGGTTACAGACCATTGAACAAGGAAGCAAAATTTCAATGTGCATCTTAGTTGCAAAACCTGGACACAGATCTTCTCCCGAACGAGTCTTCCCGGAGATTCATTGCCTCCAATCATTCGTCGGTCAAATAAAAGCAAATGTTACAAAGTGACCCCACGAATTCCACAACAGAATTCAATTTTTCAATCGACGTAAAGCGAAATTCCACGAACAACACATACTACTTGCGTGCCTCCCGATCAGTAGTATCGCCGTATCAAGATCATGTCAGGATCGTACGAATTCCATTGAGGAACAAAAATTATCCACTCAATACTAGTTTCTCGTGAGACCAGGGCCTCTAGGAAGTGATGCCGAGTGCATCTGTAGGTTCATCAACCATGTCAAGGATAGCTGTTATTAAGCCGAAGCCACCACACTCTAATCTTATCAAGCAAATGTTATGAGCCTGTCGGCGGTGCATTCGAAATTAGTTTTGTTTCTTGCGGGCGGAATTTTGTGATGGAATCCTTTCGCTGTTTGATCTATTTGCAGGTTTACTACGTTCATTTTATTGGATTTCTCACTCTAACTCGACCTGCGCACGAAAACCTGGAAGATTGCACTCCATCTTTGCGGGGCGCCCACTTTCGTCCATAAGTCAATTCATTGGAGGCTGCTCTTCACTACAGGCCTTGGTGGACCACAGCCCACTTTCTATTTATCCCAACCAGTTTGTCTGCTATCTATCACTTAGAGGTGCGATGTACTACATGACAAACAAGACAGCTGTCAAAAACTAAACCAAGTCGTTAGCCCCGGGTAGGGAAGACTGATGCTAGTGCTCCGTTTTAATCGGGATGCTCGAGAGAAAACAATTATTATTTTCGTGGGTTGTCCAAGGAAAATCACAGGAGTAGAACAAATCCAATGTAATATCACAGGTATTTTGTGGTCCGGACTGGAAACCCTTCGGACGTGAACCACAGATCAGTTGGAAAGACTAACGGCTAAACAGGGCTTTTGGGCAGTCACTGCCAAGATCTGGAGCCTGAAAAAAGGAAGGACTGGGATGAAATGAGGCCCGGTGAGATCTAGCATCAAGTGAGATTAGTTTCACTGATGCCTGATGGATGAATGAACGTTCGCTAAAATGACGGCGGTGACACCAAGTAAATGAGTGGGACAGGATATGGGTAGATTTTTATTTAATGGCCCAGCGATCAAAGATTTTCCAAGTTGCTGGTGTGTTATTATACTAGGGGCAGAAAAAGTCGTAATCAGCAGGCAGGGATGTTGTATGGTAAGGGAAATTCTGAGATGAAGGACTAGGATTCTTGGGAGTTATTAGTGAATTGGGGAGCGAGTGGCGGTGCACCACCTCTAACTGTCGAACGAAGGCACCCGGTGCAGACCATATACACTCAAACCGCTTGTCCAAGTATAAAACATGCATTATAATATCTCACCACAAAGGCGCGTAAACTAAACGGTGCTCGATTAGTATGGAAATCGGCCAGCGGCTAGACGCACAATGTATTTTTCTCCCAAACCCCTGCGGGCGAAATAAAAACTTTAACGTCAAAATGTTGCACTTCTTTGCATATATGCGTAGACTGAAAACCCCCTCAGCTGCCGTCATTTTTTACGATTTGTTTTAATCGATGTCATTGGAAAATTATTGGCGCACATTCGGCTTTGAACTTCGTCTGCTGTGGCTTCGGAAGTGGCTTTCGTTGAGAAATTTGTGGGTGTATCGTTTTCATCCTTCACGGCATTTGAGAAGACCTTAAATGAATACATGAAGGATAAC
>NW_008751852.1:546685-567356 GCF_000715545.1 Opisthorchis viverrini | reverse complement strand
AACAAATCGCCATAGTAAAGGATTTTCAATAATACAGGAGCATATACATTATACATAGGCATTCCACACCATGAAGTGGCAAGTCTGAAAATGCCGTAGATTTCCAGAAATCAATCTCATTGTGCGAATAGCCAGCGGCGGAAATCGCGAAGTGAGCAATGTTTCGGCAACAAAATGTTTGATCCCAAGCACTTAATCAACCCAAAAGTATCTGTGAACTACTTTGCTTTCAAATAGAAAACTGGCTAAACTGACCGCTACCCAAGATTGAAGCCTCTAAATCACAGCGGAAAAGCCATTGGCCACGAATAACGGTATTGTTATGATTGCTGTAATCCCCGAGAAGACAGCATGTGTGGAGGTATTGTCACCTATTTTCTTAGCGGAAAATGAAGCGGCACCAACGGACACCATGCTGAGGACTGTCAAACTGCGCAAAAGTACCTAGCAAAATCCACGAGCGGACTAGACAAAAACACCGGGGTTGACTTAAACGACCGCAGATGAAGTCCGACAACCACAAGTCCGGGCAGTGGTGAGAGGCGTGTGCTACGTTTGGCTGACAAAAGTGCTTTGATGCCACGCAACCCCAAATCAGACAATGGTTGCTACGGCTTTTACGACAATTCAATCCATGTCTGCCGCTGAGAATTACCAGAGTATCCCATGTGCAATTTTTCAGAGCTGAACGATTAGTTTCTCACCGTCAGTGGTGTAAAGTATCGCCAGATAGGCGACAAATTCGGGATAGTTCAAAACCAGCAGCTACAGACGGACAAAAACAGTGCTTTATTATGGATCCCCTGAATTGAAGATCATGCGCGGAACCACCGAGGAAGGTTGACGCACTTGTGCTTCTAGAGGGATTGCTGGTATATGAACGCACGATGGTGAATTTTGATGGGTCTAATACGCCACAGGTTGTACCCAACCACCAAAAGAAGTTTCCATTGCTTGCGCATGCTACCAGATCTGCAAGATGAAAAACCACCAACGTGTCACATTTGTGACTCGTGTATTAATAAGGTACTCCATCTGATGAATAATTTTCCAGTCGGTGGTACTTCTGGTTCAGTAAAAACAGCACAGTCAATTTGAACAGGAAAAAAGCGAACAACCGCCTGTAAAGTCAGGTTACGGAGGAGACAGTAAAACGGATGGCAACAACTTGATTAGGTGAATTAAATGGAGGTATTCGAAGCGCGTGCATTTTGGCTAAACGAAGAAACCCTGAGAGCTCTCAGTCTGCAATGGATTCAACGACGAGGTCTCTAGGTCTCTTTTAGTGTATAGCAGTGGTGTGTAAAACAACATCTTCCGTCTTTGCGAAACTCTGAATTCTCTCAGCAACCTAACAAGGGCATCGCTTTCAACCGTCCGGAACTACGTTTTTATCATTCCACTTTTGAAATTTGTTCTATACCTTCTTGCTTTACTTTCGTGACCGAGCCCCACAAACATCTAGGCCGATGCAATATCCAAAGATCTGCCCGGCTTCACCTGCTTATGCTTTGAGAATTTGTACCGAAGTCGCTCATTGTGGCTAAATTGTACAAGAAGAGTAATTGTTTAGTTCACTTAAGCGGCTTAGAACTGAGCGTCCAGCCATCATAGGATAGATTGGACAGATTTGGTGAAGTTCCGTGAGACAGACCGCGATGGTCATGCCTTGAAGCCGTTATTGCAGGTCTGTTCACCGATTCCACAAAGGTGCAGGCGTTGGTTAACAGTAGGTGCCGTGGATGTCTGAAAACATGCACGCGTGCGTGTCGGTAGCATAGCTCAACCCAGGTCCTAACTAGTAGGGATTGAACCGAAAAATGAGCCTCTGATTTAACAAGACTGGCATGGAGTCCAATGTTCAACTAAAGTTTGCCACTCTCAAATTCAAACAAAGGCCTAAATGGCTCTTGAGGCTAACGAATGTCTTTTTCCGACACAGGTTCTCCAAATGAGTAGTTTCAAGCAAAAAAGTTCATCGGCTGAAGAGAATCCTTTAATTTCAAATGGCCAACGAACAATAAAGGGCCCGAAAGCTGTTAGGAAGGCAACAGGCAGGAGCAATAAAAAGGGTTAGAAAATGTTTACCTCGCTTATATACGGTTTTAAATTCCAAACACATTTCCATCCAAACTTGTAAAATTCTGCGGAAATGTATGCGCGTATTTGGATGGGGGCAACAGTGAATCACGGCGAATAGACGTTACGTGGACCTCATCCTGAAGGGGGTACCACAACGCCTCCAGCGAGCCAAGTTTGCGCACCGGGTGGTTCTTAGTGGGCGCAGTCTATATACAAGCTATTTTTTATCTTCAAATCTAAATGCGGACTCGGTGCATAACGTTTCTCATTTCTGTAAAAATTGTGCGTCCGAATGCAGACTTGCAAGCATCGGTTGTAGATATATGCGGGCTGAGTGAGGAACTTTTATATTTACACATTCAGGTGCTTGCCTGGCGCAGAACCTTCAATAATATCCGCACAAGGTCTGAACCGAGTGCTGAAAAGCGCCTAATGGGTGTGGACTTTTCTTACGCGAAGCGAGTCTGATACGAAAACGGTTGCCTCGATCCTAACGTAGTGATCGAACTTTGTTCAAACTGGATTTGCGCAATATTTGGCGCAGAAACTATGATGAGATTTTCAGTCTCAGAGTGCATATTTTAGTCAACCAAAAATGTTCCCCAGTCTGGCGCTTCAGTGCATCGAATAACCTCCTGCTACATCTAGAACCTGGTCGGAGTTACTTTTCAACGCACCTTTGTGTCGTTCTCCCTGCCGGTAAGCTAACGGCTTATTTTTGGTGATTAAAAAAAATTCTATTACTCCTTTTCCCTGGTGATTTCAGGGTAAGGAAGCTGCTAAGCAAAACGTACATCTAAGAACGAAAATTCGCAGAAATTTGTTACCCGTAGATAAAACAGCAAGCGCATGAAATTTCGGAAAAAAAGGCTACAATACCTTAAAATCTCATTGGCTTCGAAAGATGAGGGTGACGCATAATCCCCCAATACATTTTCATAAATATCTTAACGTTGTTAGACTTCAATACCTGTGGATTTGATGAACTGCTGCTTGGTGACTGTTGATTCCGCCTGCCCGGTAACTTTCTTGTTTTCCGACTACTTATGAGTAACGTGACTCGCATCTGTTTATTACGACACCGTTTCGTTTCTTTGCTCGTTTTCCCCCCTGTTTCGTCCCGGCTTAGGGTCTGCTTATGCCTCAGTAACTGATGTCAATACTCAATTTGCCCGTCCGTCATTGCTTGCAAGTTCGTCTGGATTACACCTATTCGCGAGCGTCCACTCCGACCGAAAAGCGCGCCGACCGGGTATCGAACCCAGAGTCTGCGGACAGCAGGCGAACGCGTCACCGACTACACCAACCGGACGTCCAGTATAGCTGTTTATTTCGTATTACCTATGTATCGCACCTGGCAGATAGCCCTTGCTGAGCTTTGTTTTAAACGGACGAAACCGCGCAATCTGACCTATCACGCGACACGAGCGGCTGCGTCGACGCCGACCGAAAGACAGTCCTTCAAATCCCGAACGTACTGACTCCTGCGCCGTTACGGCCAACTCATACTGTCAGACTGCCCCGATATGTATGTTTGCACATCGTTTGGTACTTACTTCTTGTTGCCCCTACAGAAATCCGTGCTGTGACAGTGACTGCTTCCCGCTCCTACAGATTGCGTCATTGTTGATTGTACGTTTTCTTAATTCATGATGCTTACTAATTCGTTTTTCTGTAGAACCAGTTCCTGTCAGTCTTCAATATATCATCTACTGCCCCACGTCTGTCTGCTCCTATTGACTACTGGCTACGAACTGCGTATAATCTAATAGTCGCAATCGTCCTGTGAGATCCTTAACCGTCCGGATCTTACAAAGTTAATCAACAATTACCGCAGTTAATCAGTAACGCAACTCAACCGACGTTTCGCCATGTCTGACGAACATTCCACCGACCTTCCTCCACTCGATTACTTCCCGCCGTCGCCCAAGCGAGAGCTCCCTATAGATCTGAAAGACAGAGCTGCATGGCTTGAAATGGAGATGGCCAAAGTCCGTCGCGAAATGGCTAACCTTCAGTGTTCTGCTACCGCTACAGACAGAAAACCCCAAGACTCCGTTAGACCTCCATCTCATCCAGTTGACCAGGAGGGGGCCATCACCCCCAACTACCATATGACGCCTCCAAAGAATCCACAGACGACGTCCATAACGTATCAACATCTTCCGGAACTGCTCAACCTCTGTATGGGTATGCCTCAGAGAAAGGTACCAAAGTTCGACGGTAACCCCTTGAATTACTGGAAGTTTCTGAGGGGTTTCACCAGTGGGGTCGCCCAATACGTTACGGATCCCGCGAATCGACTAGCCTTCTTGATCGATGCATGTGAAGGTGAAGCACGAGAAGCAATCGATCACTGCACGATACTTGAGCCGGAACACGGCTACGCAGAAGCCTGGAAGATATTGGCTCGCAGGTTCGGCAACCCCTCGACGATCGCAAGACAGTATATTGCGTCAGTCACAACCGGGCCGCCCATCAGACCGAACGACGCCAGCTCACTACTCAAGCTGGCCGACACAATGAAGGCTTGTTGGTTGGTACTATCCCAACTGAACTACTCATCAGAGCTTAATACTAGAACAACCATAGGCGCTATTATTAGCCGCCTTCCGACTGCTATCCAGTCACAGTGGTTCGACCGGGCCTCGGAAATCCTTAGGAAGAACCGAGAGCCCAGTTTCGTCGATTTGACCGATTATGTTCTAGACAGAGCAGATGCATTATCAGTTAGAGAGTCTTATCTGCCGAATGTTTCCCAGCCGAGCACCAGCAAGTCAGAACGCCCCCGTAGCTTTGTGACGGCACCATCGCCAAGGCTATCCACACTTGCGACGACGTCCGCGGCTAATAAGCCTGGAAATGGAGAACATAGCCCGACGATGTCCCGTCCGTGCGTGCACTGTGGTAAAATGCACTACCTCGATCAATGCTCGCAATTCATTCGCTTGGACGTTGATTCCCGTGCAACGTTCATCCGCTCAGCTGCACTTTGCGAGCTTTGCCTCAAGCCAAGGCATAACGCGAAACAGTGCCGCTCGAGGCGATGTTGCGGACTTAATGGCTGCCAAGGTCTACATCACCCATTGCTCCATCCGCCCACTCAGCCTTCAGCTAAGTCAGTGGGGCCAACATGCCAGGAAGAATGCCGTCCAGACCTCAGTGTCAACTGTGCCAGCGGATCGTGTAATCAGACAATCGTGGCGCTCGGCGTACTGCCTGTAACTCTTCGCGGTCCCCGTGGAGCTTATAGAGTCAATGCACTTCTTGACAGTGGTTCAGACTGTACGATGCTGAAAGAGGATGTAGCCTTAAATCTCGGGCTATCGGGATTGCCTACAAACATAAGCGTTGCCACCCTCAACGGCCAGAATGAAGTATCGACCACTCGGGTCAGTTTTGAGATAGATACATCGCCACCGACCGAGACGCCGCAATCTATCAAGGCGTGGACTGTTCGTCAGCTCCCATCGATTACTCAAACCTTGCCAACGAGAGAGCAGTGGTCCAAGTGGAATCACTTGAAGGGAATTCCGTTCGAGACTGCCGGAAGCCAACCAATATCCCTCTTGATCGGGATGGATGTACCGATGGCGCATTGGGTGCTGGAAAGCCGAACGGGCAGGCCACACGAGCCTTACGCTAATCGAACACCACTCGGTTGGGTCCTTTTTGGGCCGGTAAGTGATACAAACGACAGGCTGGCTAGAATCAACCAGCTCAGCTGCCATGTGGCAGACAGTCTGGATTCAAAGTTAGAGGCCATGTTTGACATAGAGTTCAGAGACCCACCATCACACAAGCGCTCTGCGTCCCAGGCTGACGAACAGGCACTATCTGTTGCAGAGTCTTCGTTGAGATTGACAGATGGACATTATGAAATTGCTCTGCCCTGGAAGGCAGGTTGTCCGAGCTTACCATCGAGTTATCTCGTTGCTCGACAAAGACTCGACTCCCTTCGTAAGCGACTTATTAAGGACAGACATCTCCATGATCTCTATGCGTCGGCCATCAATGATTATCTGATAAAAGGATATGCCGAGCCGGTCAATCCTCTCCTGGAGACCGAACGCACTGGACGAACTTGGTACTTGCCACATCATCCGGTGGTTCACCCCCACAAGCCAAATAAGGTGAGAGTTGTCTTCGATTGTGCATGTCAAGTCCAAGGGAACTCCCTGAACTCACAGCTGCTTACTGGTCCAGACATCGTGAACAGTCTACTCGGAGTCCTTCTTCGTTTCCGCCAATATAGGCACGTGGTCACGGCAGATATCGAGTCAATGTTTCATCAAGTGAAGGTACCCGAATCCGACAGAGACGTGCTGCGTTTCTTATGGTGGGAGCGCGGTGACGTTGAGCGGGCTCCAAAGACTTACCGTATGACTGTACACCCCTTTGGCGCAACTTCATCTCCCTTTTGCGCCAGTTTCGCCCTAAAGCATGCCATCAGGAGCTATGCTAACGTGTCGAACCACGCTGACTTATTGGCAGCGGAACGGTCATTTTATGTTGATGATTTGCTGCTAAGTGCCACTTCTCCAGAACGTCTTGCGACCATCGCCTTTGATCTACAGGCAGCCCTGGCAGCCCGCGGGTTCCGGTTGACGAAGTGGTCGACAAACGAACCTATCCTCTTAGCTAAAATCCCTGTTGAGGATCTTGCGCAGCGAAATCTTGATGTAGATCTGCAACCACCTTCGTGGCACCGGGCACTTGGGGTTCAATGGGACATGTCGACTGATGAATTCCTGTTCCAAGTGGATATCCAGTTTGAAACTCCCACGAAGAGAAGAATGCTGTCACTTATAGCCTCTCTGTATGACCCCATGGGATTTGTCTGCCCGGCTCTACTACCTGGGAGGCTGCTGTTCCAACAGCTTTGCAGGCTTCAGGTCAAGTGGGATGAAGAAGTAAGCGCCGAAATCGTGCAAGTGTGGCAAAAGTGGAGACGTTCCATGGTCGCTCTCACCCAATTGAGAATTCCGAGATGTTTGTCGTCTGAGGACGCTGTTTCCCAATCTTACGAACTTCATTGCTTCTCGGATGCCTCAGAAAGGGCCTACGGAGCGGTTCTTTATCTTCGATCACGAAATGAGGGCCGCCGACAGTGTTACTTTGTGTGGGGCAAGTCTCGTGTTGCCCCTCTGAAGGCCGTCACGATTCCTCGTCTGGAGCTTACAGCTGCCCTGCTGTCTGCGAGAATGGCCACGCAAGTGAGAGAAGAGTTGTCTCTACCGATCACGGCTACTACGTTCTGGACGGACTCGATGATCGTCCTTCAAACACTCCGCAACACAACTACGCGTTTCCAGAGTTTTGTCGCGAACCGCAAGGCAGCCATACACGAACTCACAGATGTGCGCCAGTGGAAGTATGTTGAGGGTAAAAACAACCCAGCAGATATCGCATCGCGAGGTGTGTCTCCAACAGATTTAGGGCGCAGCTCATGGATCCGAGGACCGCCTTTCTTGCTAGAAGAAGAGTCGTCATGGCCAGCAGAACCAATTCTACAATCTGAGCTTCCTCCAGAAATGATAAAGAAAATCCAGAATTGCACAGTTGCTTACGTACAGTCGACCGTATCTTGGTTGGATAAGTTTAGTCACTATGGCAGTTGGATGAAGCTCTTGAGGGCCATTACGTGGCTCAGACGGTTTTGCAATCTATTCGGAAAACAATCCAGGTCCACGACGGACCCCGTTCGTCATCTGACTCAACAAGAGATAATGAAGTCGTCAATTTACGTTTCAAAGTTAGTTCAGCAGGCCGCGTTCCCAGACGAGCTCCGCTTACTGAGCAGAAAACCCGACGGAGACAAGCGTACTTTAGTCTCGTCCGCCAGTCCGCTTCGAAAGTTGAATCCTTTCTACGATCACGGTATACTTCGCGTAGGAGGTCGCCTCCGATGGGCTGCTTTACCTTTCGAGACTAAGCACCCTATTATACTGCCAAGGAAACACTTCGTCACCACACTTATCATAAAACATTACCACGAAAGCAACGGCCATGTGGGAGTTGGGCAAGTGCTGGCAGCTGTGCGCAACAGATACTGGGTTGTGCAGGGACAAGCCGCCGTCAGGTGCGTCCTTTCGTCATGTTATCACTGCCGTCGATGGTTTTCGCCGCCTTGCTACCAAGTGATGGCCCCCCTTCCAACTGAACGAACCAACTGCAGCAGTAGACCATTCGCCTTCACCGGGGTGGACTACTTCGGACCTCTGTTAGTCAAACGAGGACGCGGTACCGAAAAGCGATATGGCTGTGTATTCACTTGCATGACTATGCGTGCCGTTCACATCGAGGTGGCCCATACCTTGGACACGACTTCGTTCCTGTGCGCGTTCTCGAGATTTGTCGCTAGACGAGGTAGTCCATTAAAGCTATATAGTGACAACGGTACTAATTTTAAAGGGGCCGAAGCTGATGTGAAGGAATGTCTTCGAAGATGGGATCAAGATAAGCTGGCGACCAAGCTACTAGAGCACGAATGCGACTGGGTATTCTCAGTACCGAAAGCCAGTCATCGTGGAGGTATTTGGGAAAGGTTGATACGAAGCATCAGGCGAATTTTGCGGGCCTTATTAGGAGACAGACTGATAGACGACGAAACGCTGCAGACAACTTTGACTGAGATTGAAAAAATCCTCAATGACCGCCCATTAGTAAAGCTGACTTCGGACCCCAATGATTTCGCAGCTCTAACGCCGAACCACTTGTTGCTTCTGAGCGCGAATCCTTCAACGGCCAGTCATTGTGCTGACTCACGGAATCTAACAAAAACCTGGAGACATGCCAACCACCTAGCCGACCTGTTTTGGAGTCGTTGGATGAAGGAGTACCTCCCAACCTTGCAGACGATGTCAAAGTGGCTTAAGCAAGGGAGGAGTCTGAACGAAGGTGACCTCGTTTTGTTGGGAGATATCTCGACACCCAGAGGGCAGTGGGAGAAAGGCATTGTCGAAAGAGCAGTTCACTCGACTGATGGGGCAGTCAGGGAAGTGATCGTAAGAACCAGTCGGGGGGCATTACGTCGAGACGTCCGCCATCTCTACCTATTGGAGGCCTCCGGACAAGATGTTGTATACTGCGAGGAGCGGACAGACAGAGTGGCTGATCGGTCTGCTGGCTCAATCTCCACGTAAATTTATGGCTTGGGGAGTGTTGATTCCGCCTGCGAATCAACGGTGACCAGCGGTAACTTTCCTTGTTTTCCGACTACTTATGAGTAACGTGACTCGCATCTGTTTATTACGACACCGTTTCGTTTCTTTGCTCGTTTTCCCCCCTGTTTCGTCCCGGCTTAGGGTCTGCTTATGCCTCAGTAACTGATGTCAATACTTAATTTGCCCGTCCGTCATTGCTTGCAAGTTCGTCTGGATTACACCTATTCGCGAGCGTCCACTCCGACCGAAAAGCGCGCCGACCGGGTATCGAACCCAGAGTCTGCGGACAGCAGGCGAACGCGTCACCGACTACACCAACCGGACGTCCAGTATAGCTGTTTATTTCGTATTACCTATGTATCGCACCTGGCAGATAGCCCTTGCTGAGCTTTGTTTTAAACGGACGAAACCGCGCAATCTGACCTATCACGCGACACGAGCGGCTGCGTCGACGCCGACCGAAAGACAGTCCTTCAAATCCCGAACGTACTGACTCCTGCGCCGTTACGGCCAACTCACACTGTCAGACTGCCCCGATATGTATGTTTGCACATCGTTTGGTACTTACTTCTTGTTGCCCCTACAGAAATCCGTGCTGTGACAGTGACTGCTTCCCGCTCCTACAGATTGCGTCATTGTTGATTGTACGTTTTCTTAATTCATGATGCTTACTAATTCGTTTTTCTGTAGAACCAGTTCCTGTCAGTCTTCAATATATCATCTACTGCCCCACGTCTGTCTGCTCCTATTGACTACTGGCTACGAACTGCGTATAATCTAATAGTCGCAATCGTCCTGTGAGATCCTTAACCGTCCGGATCTTATAGTGACTATGACGTGGAACCGAACAGCGGCATTAAATCTTCATCAATACAAATTTTGAGAAGAAAGAAATTCTCATTAGAGCCATACTGGTTAGCTAAAGCCATGTGCCAGGACGCTTCTGATGCCTAAGAGTATCGAAATGTTGTTTTCCGCATCGGTGAAGCAACATCGCAATCAGATAGTGGGACCTAACTGCCGGCTGCAGTATGACAGGCCATCGATGGATCCTGTTGTTATGGAGAGAAGACTCCCGATGCTTCCCGATTGTCACAACAACCCTGCTGTCAGCTCGGTACTCAACCTACAGCAAACCGGCATGACGCAATTTTGCGTCTAGTAATCGAAGTTAGAGTAACCTCGTAAATGATAGGTATACAAAAAATCCATCTCAACACGTCAGTGAACACTGAAAGGTCAGACGTTACCAAAGCAGGAATGGATGATCAGGATTCAGCATCCTGCAACATGTTTAAGCTACTAGCTATACATCTAAGAATACATAAGCGTTGCCAGACACGGCAACTGCTATTTCACCAACGAACTTGAGTGTGACGATATCACCTACTGGACGGTTGAACAAAATCACTGTTGAAAACGCATTTTGTGTCACACTGGGCCGCACCAAAAGCAGTAAAGCCAGTGACGTATCACAAAGCTATCCTCCTGGCTTGGAATGGACCTGATTTGTACTCACGTGGGAGAAGTTCACGATACTTGTGACCAGTGGCTTAGAAATGTTATTGCCACTAACCTCGTATGCAAACTTAAAATCTCAACTTTATTTATTGTAAATTTTCGGATTACGTCATACCTCGAGCACGCTACCCATTCTATAAAATGCCGATTAATTCTTTAGTTGCATGAACCTTCAGAGTCCGCGCTTACGCCGCCTTCGGTCTCTTCTTGCCTCATCAGGATATCTAAATGTCTTGTCAGTTATTTGGTCCCACCGAGCCTGTCTCAGTAAATGAGACCCTCAGGACTAATATCACTCTGCTCCATAAAACTCTTACTGCATAAATTGCAAGAATCAACAGCAATCAAGTAACATACACCATAGATTGAAGCCATCAGGTAGTAACCGGAGAAGCGCCCTCGTTAACTAGAAGAATTGTTCATAGAAGCTTATTATCACACCCGGTGCTTCCTGTTGTAAATAGTTCGCTGTAGTTTCCAATATACGGTCAGAGTTTACAAAACCCGGAGATCTTATATTTGGTACATCTAACATTTTACTACCCCAAGATGTTGCGAGCTCTTACTGTTGTCTTAATACTCTGTCTTGAGAACTTAAGTCCCATCTGTCTCATCGTTGCCAATGTTGCATTGCCAAACAAATGCACTTCTGCGATTTTGCCTTCACTATCCAAATATAGAGGCAGCTTGTAGATATATCTAAAATCTTCAATAGCTGTCCACCGTATTGTCCCAAAAAGGACCGTCCGCGAGCCCACATCCAAGCAGTACACGCCACCACATCTTCCTCCTCCAAGAGATAAATGGACTCTGACTTCCTGTTATCGATCCTTAAATGCGTCCAGTTATACTGCTCCTAATAAAAGGACTTGGCCCTCAACTACCTCCCCAGGGCTATTTCATTGATTGCTCTGCCAAAACTCACACTTTGAAATATGCACCAACATCTCATTTTACTGCTGTGCTCAATCTCGCCTCCACTCCACCGACGTTCCCAGTACCCAGCAGACTGGAAAATCCCAGGTTCCAGCCCTTGAAGAAGGGTAGTTCGTACTAACGCTTATCTCTGAGATTTGTCTACACATGGAACTTCGTCACCATATGCTGGTAATGTTCAGGACCGAATTTCGCTGCTGTTTGGCAAGGTTGACATCATCTAAAAAATCGATGACTCAGAGTTAAAACTATCTGCTCAATACTTATGCGATTCAAGATAATAACGCTACCTTTCCCACAGTGACACGACAGGATCCTCCCTCCATAACAATCAAAGTGGTTATACCTGAGGCTGCGCGTAACCAAATACAAAGAAAGCCTTCCCAAAAGCCACCATAGTAAATCTAAAATAAAAATACTGGAAGTTAGCGAATTCACCAATTGATACACGGGACTGAGGCTTCCCGGTAAGTTTCAAGGACCGGTTTTGTTCTTGTTGTGAAGCGGCTAACGTCCACTTGATAAGCACAAGTAAAACATGCTTGGGAAGCAAAGGGAGGGAGTTTTTAGCATTGTGAGAAGATAACAGGTGTAATAACAAACTAGAAAAAACCGTCGGCTATTTGGTAAGGGCAATTAAAGAATGATTTTTGCAGAGAGCAGGTTTAGCCCCAGTTTCTCATATAGTGTCGTCATAAGGACTCCGTCGTGCAGAGGCAGTGTGAAAAGCGTCAGCCGATTCACAGGGAACGATGGGAAAAGAGTTTCTGAAATTGTTGACAGGGGCTTGCTCCACTGGACGCTACTACGTGAGCCGAAGAGTGCCATAATTTAGGAGAGAAAGCTGAGGTAACTGTTTGGCTGACCGGACCTCGAATCACTGATATGAGCTACAATTATCTACTGGTTAATGGCGAAACAGGCCACAGTTGCTAGCTGTAGATGTTGTTGATGACGAATTACGGAAATTATTGTATTTTAATTTTTAGTTATATGAAGAACTGGACGAATGAGTGCTGGACGTTTTCAAGTGCAGGATTGTGGTCTTCTATATGAGAGAAATGGAATGCAGGACAGAATTCTATGAGTAGTCACAAGCATTGCTAAAAAATCGCGATCCACGGGGCTATAGCATGAAAAGCGTGCAATGTTAGATTGCAGAGCCCATCAAATTGGATAACCTGGAATGGGAATTGGCGAGAAAATCCAAAGGTGTAAGAGTTCCCGAAACAAAGTTTTTTGATTCCCATAAAATCACTGGAAGAGTTGACACGTTTCGTGACCACTCAGCTGGGGAACAATTGTTTGGACTTGGCAGAAGAGAAGCGTGCACCAGAAACATTTGACCAGGGAGTAAGGGAGCCTGAGACTTTTGGAACCCGGTGGAAAGTAAAGAGAGGAATATGCAAATTTGTGTCTTCTGCAAAGCGTTGGGTTAACAATGTGGTGCGGTGCCAAAAACGCCGCCTATATATAATTGGAAGGGGATGGGTCGCTTGAATGACTCCACTAATGTCCGATAGCCGAGCTGACTACTTTTCGCCAATTTGTGTTATTCATACCATCCATAGCGCCAATGTATTAGTCTTACAAAAATTATAAAAAAACAAAATGCGGATGCCTGACAAAACAGAATTAGCTTGATCGCTTGGCAACCTCTGTTTTAGCAAACTTCTGACGGCACTGACAACCTGTTGGGAAAAGTTCCTCTGTTGTCTAGACATCTGTGTTGTAAAACCCATCGACTAAAAAGGGCAACAATGAGGCATGCTTTGCCGTATCTTCCCAGCAGTAATCCAGTGTAGGCACGGCGCAGACATTGTAACTTCCGTCGAAGGAGCACAGTAGGGAAGCAGTGGGAAGCATGCTTTCGGCTGGTGCTCACTGTTCCCCCTATTTGGTGAAGAAGGGTCGGGAAATATTCGGCACACATGTGGTTGTGAAGAAGACATAGTCACATGAAAAGGAGCATCTTTCTATGCAAAATATGCAAAATATCTATAAATAAAAAAGTATTTATAAGTAGAAAATAACGTGAATTCGGTATTGGTTCACATAGCCCCAAATGGTAAATTATTTCCCGCGCTATATTTCACGTACCGTACATACCGCAAGTGATGAACGACTAGAGTCTAGGAGCACATGATCAAAACACAAAGTACATTTGGATTATTCTCATTTAAAGATAGGACTGAAATATACCAAATGGCTTCCGCTAAAAAAATGCACTTTCACGCGGGTACTACCCGAAATGAGGAACCTTTAGCCTGATGAATGTGTGCGCTCTGAGCTTGAAAGTCTTACTTTGTCCCGCTGTGATTGCTGGATCAACGGTGAGAAACCTGTTGGCCAAGCTCTGTTCAAACCGGATATAAGTAAGAATGGGTTCCCTCCCGAGGCGAAAATGCTCCAGGGGAAAGAGGTCAAGCACCTCGAGACGCGTTTCGTAGTCCACGTATTTGAGGCCGGCAAACATTCCCGTAGCGGTTCGCTGGACACATTCAATGAGAGTGACGTCTTTCATGCGTCCTGAGTAGACAACTTGGTTAGCGTATTTCACGAGCGGTCTGACGTGGACCCCACAGAGTATTCGGAAGTCCATGCAAGTATTACCGCATAAAGTGCGCCAAATAATCCGTAAAATGGCGAAAGCCCTTTGGCCCGATTTCTCATGGTGCAGTGAGAAGGACAAGTTTGAGGAGAGCCAGATACCCAAATTCTTTTTACCGTCTATCCGCATGATGTTTTCATTTCCTTTCTCGCCATGCATGAAAATGGCATCCGCTGAGTGTACTCCAAATGACATAGGTATGCACTTTTCGCCATTCGGAGAAAGGTGCCGGTCCAACAATTACTGTTTCGCAGCGTCTACATCCGTTTGGAGGGCACTGGCATTGAAACTCCAGGATTTTAAGCGGCCCGCAAAAAGTAGACATAGACTTGCAAGAACATCTTAATGTCGTTGACGTATATCAGATACAGCGGAGTTATCAAAACGGAGTCTTGAGGAACTCCAATGGAGACCGGCGCTAGAGAAGAGTGGCTAAAACCTACCTTCACTCGGAATCAAATGTCTCCTAGGAACGCATTGATCCAGCGAAGGATTTTTCCTTGAATCCCGTAAGACTCGATTTTGTGGAGCGGTGGGACGTGTGCGGTTCCATCAAATGTTTTTGGGAAATCGAGCGATATGGCATGTGATACGAGGCCCTCGTCCTTGGTTTGAGTTCAACTGCCCATAGGTACGAGAATGTTCGTCACTCAAGAACGGTTTGGAGAAATCCGTGTTGAGCTAGAAATATCAGGCCCTTGCACGGCACGCTGTCTAGGATAGCTTGCTTGAGAATGCGTTCCATCACCTTGCACGGCACGCTAGTGGGGCCCATGCGGCTGTAGCTCACACGTGATAGTCGGTCACCAAGTTGAAGATTGGCATGACAATCGCTTCCCTCCAAGCAAAGGGAGGGCGGCGTTCGTCAAACGACTGACGAAGCACCAGGTATATATGATTTGCCAGTATGGAGGATGTTTCCTCAGGATCTTCGGATATACCTCGTTGGGCTACAGCGCACAGAATGGGTTGATCTTATGCAAGGTTTGACGGACGTCCTCCACCGTGAAGACCAAGTCGGTTAGAGGCTGTTCGTAGTTACGCCTTGACAAGAGTGAGTGTGACAAGGGCACTGGGGCTGGACATTGACCAGCATAGTGTTCCCTGTAAACCTCAGGTACCATTGTTGGGTCAATCGTGAGTTCTCCGTTCCTGCCTCCCGAGTGGAACACGGATGCCTTGTTCCTGCGTTGAGGTCTCATGCAGTTGAACAGCAGGTTTATGTTGTTTCGAGCGAGGTACAGAATGGTGGCCCGTTTTTACATGTTCCATTGGCGGAGTTCTGATTTACAGCGGCTCCGAATTTTACGAAATGTCAGCTTACTTCTTTATTTCCTGCAATCAACATTTCGAAAAAAGTTAGGGTATCTTCTACAGAAAATGACGAATCCTTTTGGGCAGCCCGCGGCTTATCTGACTGCGTGCTGGTTTTTAGGTAAGAGAATCGCGTCAGCCTCATGAACTTTCTGGACAATGGTAGTATATGAGTCTTCCGCTGGTCTCAGTCTAACTGCGCATTCCCGAGAAGTCTGTACGGCAAAAGCCTCGAAACCACGTTTGAATTTCGAGTTTTCTGGCCCAATAGCAGATGAAATCAGAGATCAACGAACAGCGGTTGCTACGTTCAGTAGAGCGTTTATTATTACCTTATCAACGAAGTCTTTCATTAGAGATGACTGAGTCCACGAATGCTAGTAGTTGGCATACGCGGTATCTGACGGGTGCAACGACATAATGAGTTCAAGCGCTCTATAAGCAATTGCTACTTGTAGTTCTTTCAGCACCATCTTTTTGACGACCAGACTTGTTTTTGATCAAAGATTTGGAGCAAACTCCCGCCTTTCTGATTTCCTTGACACTTTGGCGTGGTTTGATCGGAAAGTTGTCTCTGTGAGGACATGAGCGGTGGGTGACGGCACCAATGAGTAATTCTTTTGGTGGCGTTCCCGTGTGGCTCGTTCCAGCAGAGGACTGAACCCTGAAGCCAGACAGCAGTTTTCTGATTTAGTGAATCTTATGTGGCTTGTTTGGCCGCAGTCGTCTTTCTTTCGTGTTTGTGTGGACACCCGATCTGCTGGCGATCAGCGCGGCCAACTGGATGTACGAGGGACTTTCCGGTTTACTGTGGTTACGTTTGTTGCTTTGGCTGTCGGGGGCCTTGGCGACGACTGTGTCCACAAGCGAAGGGGCCATTTTTGACGGAATGGAGTTGGAAATCAGCAGTTTCACATTCTCAGTGATCGTACGGTTGTCGTAGCATTTTCCAGGGTTGAGGTCAACGCATGTGATTGATTGGTCGGTGGAATCAGCTGCGTGCTCCCTCACATCTGACTCAGTCCAGCTCAGAAGAGGTGACTGCGGTGAGTAGCTCACTGCTGCACGTTTGTCGTCTGTTACGGAAAGATAGCTGTGATAGCTCTACGCACTTTGGAAGCTGCTTCCACGTGAGGCTTGCCTTCTCCAGGGCAACACTGCTTCTGGCAAACGAGGGATCTGTGATGTCTGAATAGAAACCGCTGTCCGGAGACACGGCCGGTTGCGTCGACTTGCTTTTAGGAGCCCAAGGGCTTTGACAACAATCGGTTTGGCCATGAGTTTGGGGTCGGCTGAACGGGTACCAAGCGGAGGGCTGTTTCGAACCTCTCCCCTAGAGCTGCTGTGGCCAGGCTTTTGCGCCTCCAGAGGGCAATCCTCAGATAGATGCCTGAGCGTTGGGTAGGCCCTACGAATGCTGTCAGCCGACTCCTATTTCTTCTGCACGATAGATGGGGGGAAAGGTGACTAGAAGCTCAGGGGCTCGCTTGTTTCCCTTCCAGAGTAGCCATTCTGCTTGAAGCGACTGGTGATCAGGCTTAGTGAGGACACTACCTAGGAGCGACTCTGCCAGCTCCTTTGGTGGGATTTTTCCGGAGAATGATCCCCAGATTATCATTCTGGTCTCCCTTAAGCGCCTGTCCAATGGAGACGCGGCTGAATGGCTTTCCTCGCAGGCAACGAAACCGGGATCGATAGCGCGAAGTACCCGTTCAGCGAAGAAAGTTCTTTATCAACTTTCGCCCAGGTCGCTGCATTCTTTGTGTTTGCATCCCACAGCGATTTAGAAAGAAGCTTCAGTTTCTCGTCGAGTATCCCGATCAAAGTGGAACAATCACACCGGTCTTTCTGATTCAGCAATTGTGATTTGGTTTCGTTTTTGATGGCTATCTTCTTAGCTGCGATATGCATTGCACCCTTAATGTAGAGGCAGATGGCTCAGACAAACGGGTCAGGAGAGTTAGCTAATTGGCTTACCTGGTCATCTTGTAAACCCATGCATTGAGAGTGCCACAAGGCCCTGCAGGTGTGGCATTCCATACGGGGTTTTAAGTTTTTCGCCCACATCTGCTGTGGTCTATCGATGGCTGCAGAGGGCAGTCTGTATTCATCGATGTAATGATTGAGACTGGGTGCTAAATAGGAACTGAGCGCAAAATAACAAGGGTTGTGTCAGTGTGAGAAAATCCAACAATGACTCTTGTGTGCGTTGTGAATAGACTGAACGGCGAAAAAATTCATCCACAAATTTGCACGAGGGAAAAACAAAACCGAGTTCGAACGTACCGTGCTTGGAGATTTTGTAAAGTGTCGTACGAACAAGTGAGTTGTCAGAGGTGGGATTCGAACCTGCGTCCGCAGGAAGGAAACTTGGGGAAACTTGGAGAAACGGCTCTCCACTAATCACGGTCAATGTTTTCAATTGCCTGTCTTAGTAAACGAAGCACTAGCACATCATCAACCCCATATTTTGCGCAAGACCTTTCTCACGTAACACTGTACAGTCCTGTGCACACATTGCACTGCCACGTGTTTTTACTTGCTCACTTTTGAGATCCTTACAACAACCTTCATTCACAGGATGCCATTACATGCACTATGATAGTTCTCTTTAGGCCCCTGTACACGAATCAGGGCAACTACAATACCGATCGATTTGGGTCAATGGGCTTTCTAGTGCCTAATTATATACATACTCATACAGACTAATGAACTGGAAATCGAAATAGTAATGTTTAAATGCATCGAAATTCGTCTGTCGTTTCTAAGCTCACTTTTGAGTTTGAGCGGTCTGCAATGGTAAGTCTCCGATAGGTTATTACTCATATTTTCTGCCAGATCTGTATAAATCTTTACGGAACCACCCTAATTCTTTTTTGGAATAAAGGTGATACGTCGTAAAAATATTTGATTTTAATGCAACTTATGTGCGCTAGGGGCAAAACTGAATGCATGAACTCATAAAATCAGCAGATATAATCAATGGTGCCGCAACGAGTAAAGTGCGAGTACTATATAGATTGGCCAACTCGGATACTTGACAGGAACCTGCACATGGCTAACCGTCGATCGCCTGATAATTACGAAAACTTGGGCGTGGGATTTTACCGGATGTTTGAGGAAAATGTGCCCGCAACACGGGCATTATCGTCTAAGCGACAATAAAGACACCGAACTCTAGATAGTCAATTTAAGAAGTTGAATCCCGAGTTGTCATTCCTAATGGTGCAGTAATTTGTGAACATGCTGGGTTTTGTATTTTCTATAGAAGAAAATGTTGGTGACTCAAGTAGCGTAGATGGTCGTTGACTTGTTCGCTGAACTGTGCAATTTGACTGCAAACGTTCCATTACGAATCGAGCAAAACCGCCAAGCAATCGTCACGCACCACTACTTTCCCAATAGCGCACTGACAAATGTCACCTTGTTGGTGATGAAACATTTGCAAGTGAACTGTCCAGCTCATCAAATAAACCAACGACTAGTTTTTATTGTTTTCTCAAACTTTTTTGTGTATGATATTACATAAGGAAATACCTACAAAGTGGTGTACGGTAGGGGTGCCCACTCTCTATTCCTATGTAATCTCACTGTCAAACATATAATGTGAGCAACGCTGAAATGTCTTCAAAACCTTATGTTACAATAGCTCCTGGAAAAAATCTTGTTGACCTCTAATATCTAGCCGATGTCATTCTCGTCTTCTAAGAGGAGAAGAAGGCGCGTTTTTTATTCTAGGAGATGACCAAAGTCATTCAGTTCGTTGGCATCCACCTTGCACACACGAACTCTAAGGTCGTACTCCTGGATATACGGCCGCTAAACATGTCGCTCGAAGCTTGGAAGCTGTATTAGTGCGATGTTCAGGCACGAAGCTGCAAGCCGCAGGTCACGTTAGCTAATTTGAATTACTTATGGCATCAAAGCTTTATGTTCATAAACCTGAAAGGCTACAATACCGAACTTTTTGCACAGCTGGGAAACTTGGCCTTTCGGTCGGCGAGGCCGAGAATTCTTTAGGTGTTCGATAACCATTGTATCAGGACCATAGCGCGTGTGCTTTGGTGTCAGAAAATCTGTAACAAGGCAATCGGACAACAAGTGTTTGGTTGTTTATCGAGAAAGTTTATGGAAATCCGTGTCAATTACCATAAGATACTTTGGTTAAGCCACGTATAACTCGTATCAAAATGTTCAGCTGTAATATCTTCACTGTGCAAATCTGCCTTGCTACTCGAAGGAAGCACGAGAGCTGGGATATTGTCAGGTTGCTCATTTGTATACAGGGGAAGTAAAGAGTCATCAGTCGCATTCAAACCACGGACCTGCCAGTCAATATATTCGCGCTCTATCCACCTGACCATCTGGCTCAGGCCAAGGTTTGCGTACGCCAAACCAACATTTTCTAAGAAAAATGCTGTTTCTCGTGCGAATTCAAAATGGAGCAACTACAGGTGTAGACCCAGAATGCTTGTGATAGGCTGGCACCTTGTCCTTTCATCACCCATTTTCTCTTTTTATAATGAGGCTCTCAAATAAGTTATGGTTTTGAGCAGTGATTTGGACAAACGGGATGAGCTAATAATACCTTGGAAGTACCCAGGGTAGAAGGACAATCAGACTCATGTTTTGAGTTTTAAGTTTGGTACTACAATTATCTAATTGGCTTCATTCGTTGCGATATTTTACAGACTCTCATTTTCGTTAGCTTTGAAAGCAAATATTGCTTAAATTCCTGAAAGAGGGTTTTCTAAGGAGGTTCTAGCTGGATTATTCGTACTTTTGGGTTCAAAGTGTCTGGAAAAGCATTGTGGTTTGGCTGTTTCAGCCTTTTTGCGGTTAAAAATGTGGCACACTGCAAAGTACTGCCGGGCTTTTTCTTTGCCCAGAAAGCTAAACATTTCCTGAGATTTTTGTTAGCTCTGCTGATATACATGGCCGCTGCGCGCCGAGGACGTCAAAAGACTTTCAGTGTTTGACCATCAATGTCTTCGGAGCATTGCCCGAATCTGGTGGGAACACCGGATCAGCAATTCTGAAG
>NW_008751852.1:537994-545808 GCF_000715545.1 Opisthorchis viverrini | reverse complement strand
GCACCCTTAATGTAGAGGCAGATGGCTCAGACAAACGGGTCAGGAGAGTTAGCTAACTGGCTTACCTGGTCATCTTGTAAACCCATGCATTGAGAGTGCCACAAGGCCCTGCAGGTGTGGCATTCCATACGGGGTTTTAAGTTTTTCGCCCACATCTGCTGTGGTCTATCGATGGCAGTAGAGGGTAGTCTGTATTCATCGATGTAATGATTGAGACTGGGTGCTAAATAGGAACTGAGCGCAAAATAACAAGGGTTGTGTCAGTGTGAGAAAATCCAACAATGACTCTTGTGTGCGTTGTGAATAGACTGAACGGCGAAAAAATTCATCCACAAATTTGCACGAGGGAAAAACAAAACCGAGTTCGAACGTACCGTGCTTGGAGATTTTGTAAAGTGTCGTACGAACAAGTGAGTTGTCAGAGGTGGGATTCGAACCTGCGTCCGCAGGAAGGAAACTTGGGGAAACTTGGAGAAACGGCTCTCCACTAATCACGGTCAATGTTTTCAATTGCCTGTCTTAGTAAACGAAGCACTAGCACATCATCAACCCCATATTTTGCGCAAGACCTTTCTCACGTAACACTGTACAGTCCTGTGCACACATTGCACTGCCACGTGTTTTTACTTGCTCACTTTTGAGATCCTTACAACAACCTTCATTCACAGGATGCCATTACATGCACTATGATAGTTCTCTTTAGGCCCCTGTACACGAATCAGGGCAACTACAATACCGATCGATTTGGGTCAATGGGCTTTCTAGTGCCTAATTATATACATACTCATACAGACTAATGAACTGGAAATCGAAATAGTAATGTTTAAATGCATCGAAATTCGTCTGTCGTTTCTAAGCTCACTTTTGAGTTTGAGCGGTCTGCAATGGTAAGTCTCCGATAGGTTATTACTCATATTTTCTGCCAGATCTGTATAAATCTTTACGGAACCACCCTAATTCTTTTTTGGAATAAAGGTGATACGTCGTAAAAATATTTGATTTTAATGCAACTTATGTGCGCTAGGGGCAAAACTGAATGCATGAACTCATAAAATCAGCAGATATAATCAATGGTGCCGCAACGAGTAAAGTGCGAGTACTATATAGATTGGCCAACTCGGATACTTGACAGGAACCTGCACATGGCTAACCGTCGATCGCCTGATAATTACGAAAACTTGGGCGTGGGATTTTACCGGATGTTTGAGGAAAATGTGCCCGCAACACGGGCATTATCGTCTAAGCGACAATAAAGACACCGAACTCTAGATAGTCAATTTAAGAAGTTGAATCCCGAGTTGTCATTCCTAATGGTGCAGTAATTTGTGAACATGCTGGGTTTTGTATTTTCTATAGAAGAAAATGTTGGTGACTCAAGTAGCGTAGATGGTCGTTGACTTGTTCGCTGAACTGTGCAATTTGACTGCAAACGTTCCATTACGAATCGAGCAAAACCGCTAAGCAATCGTCACGCACCACTACTTTCCCAATAGCGCACTGACGATGTCACCTTGATTGGTGATGAAACGTTTGCAAGTGAACTGTCCAGCTCATCAAATAAACCAACGACTAGTTTTTATTGTTTTCTCAAACTTTCTGGTGTATGATATTACATAAGGAAATACCTACAAAGTGGTGTACGGTAGGGGTGCCCACTCTCTATTCCTATGTAATCTCACTGTCAAACATATAATGTGAGCAACGCTGAAATGTCTTCAAAACCTTATGTTACAATAGCTCCTGGAAAAAATCTTGTTGACCTCTAATATCTAGCCGATGTCATTCTCGTCTTCTAAGAGGAGAAGAAGGCGCGTTTTTTATTCTAGGAGATGACCAAAGTCATTCAGTTCGTTGGCATCCACCTTGCACACACGAACTCTAAGGTCGTACTCCTGGATATACGGCCGCTAAACATGTCGCTCGAAGCTTGGAAGCTGTATTAGTGCGATGTTCAGGCACGAAGCTGCAAGCCGCAGGTCACGTTAGCTAATTTGAATTACTTATGGCATCAAAGCTTTATGTTCATAAACCTGAAAGGCTACAATACCGAACTTTTTGCACAGCTGGGAAACTTGGCCTTTCGGTCGGCGAGGCCGAGAATTCTTTAGGTGTTCGATAACCATTGTATCAGGACCATAGCGCGTGTGCTTTGGTGTCAGAAAATCTGTAACAAGGCAATCGGACAACAAGTGTTTGGTTGTTTATCGAGGAAGTTTATAGAATTCCGTGTCAATTACCATAAGATACTTTGGTTAAGCCACGTATAACTCGTATCAAAATGTTCAGCTGTAACATCTTCACTGTGCAAATCTGCCTTGCTACTCGAAGGAAGCACGAGAGCTGGGATATTGTCAGGTTGCTCATTTGTATACAGGGGAAGTAAAGAGTCATCAGTCGCATTCAAACCACGGACCTGCCAGTCAATATATTCGCGCTCTATCCACCTGACCATCTGGCTCAGGCCAAGGTTTGCGTACGCCAAACCAACATTTTCTAAGAAAAATGCTGTTTCTCGTGCGAATTCAAAATGGAGCAACTACAGGTGTAGACCCGGAATGCTTGTGATAGGCTGGCACCTTGTCCTTTCATCACCCATTTTCTCTTTTTATAATGAGGCTCTCAAATAAGTTATGGTTTTGAGCAGTGATTTGGACAAACGGGATGAGCTAATAATGCCTTGGAAGTACCCAGGGTAGAAGGACAATCAGACTCATGTTTTGAGTTTTAAGTTTGGTACTACAATTATCTAATTGGCTTCATTCGTTGCGATATTTTACAGACTCTCATTTTCGTTAGCTTTGAAAGCAAATATTGCTTAAATTCCTGAAAGAGGGTTTTCTAAGGAGGTTCTAGCTGGATTATTCGTACTTTTGGGTTCAAAGTGTCTGGAAAAGCATTGTGGTTTGGCTGTTTCAGCCTTTTTGCGGTTAAAAATGTGGCACACTGCAAAGTACTGCCGGGCTTTTTCTTTGCCCAGAAAGCTAAACATTTCCTGAGATTTTTGTTAGCTCTGCTGATATACATGGCCGCTGCGCGCCGAGGACGTCAAAAGACTTTTAATGTTTGACCATCAATGTCTTCGGAGCATTGCCCGAATCTGGTGGGAACACCGGATCAGCAATTCTGCAGTACGTCGAATGGTATTCGGGAGAAATAACTCACCCTCGATAGATGAACTGATCACACTGCATAGGTTGCGCTGGCTTGGCCACGTGTTGCGTATGCCAGTCGACCGACTTCCTCGAAGGGCTCTTTTCGCACAACCACGTGAAGGGTGGAAGAGAGCCAGAGGCGGTCAAACAATGACTTGGCAGCGAAGTATGAAAGCAATTACCAACAAACTCAGCTGCGCTGGTCACTGCTGTCTTCCTGGATGGGGACCCCGAGACGGACCACATCAATGGCTAGAGACATTGTCAGATATGGCCCAGTCGCGCCCTCAATGGCGCTCGTGCATCCAAGCTATTGTCTTCAATGCATAGCTCCTTTTCCCACCCCTTTCCAATTGACAGCCCACTGACAGTGCTGGATTTATGCACCAGTTTATCAGCTGCCGCCTGCAACGCGCAGCTACCTCCCCTCCAAATCATTGGTGAACGAAACTGCGGCAGCTACAACCACTGTACGACGAGTAGGCGGTCATTACAGCTGACAATGCTAATGATGATGATGACATACATGGTAAACATTTGGAGGAGATGCTATCTCACTTTTGCAGACACATTCTGTGTGGTTACGTTCTTACGCAAACTAGTGGTTTTGCCGTCATTACGTTTGTCCACATATAATAAACTGGAAGACAAAATTCCAAGCAAAAGAATACAGTGTACATCGATAGAAATTGTCGGATTAATTACAAAAATACTGTTGCTTTGAAAATAATGTCACAACAGAATCTATGGCAATTGTTTGATGGGAATATTTTAATGTGGGAGTCATAAACCAACTCGAATGGTAATTTAAACGGATCAGGGAAAAACGTCAAACGAATCTATAGAAACGTACCAGATATTGCACGCTCCCGATAATGAACCACAGAGAATGAAACGGTCAAATTAAAAAAATTGAAAATGTAATTTAGAAATTTTGGACAGCATCTGACTTTGGGCACCACTTCCACTGCACCTTAGATTTTTTGAATAAATGGACGCATATAATGAAGAAATGAGATGTTCATTTTACTAGACAGTATTTAAAATAACTAAATCACGACCACCGTTTAGGTTAAAATCATGATATTCTTCTGTACCGCTTGTTACTAAACACTAGCTTTTTGTATCGTAATTCATTGTTTAGATTTCCAAAGACCAAACTCTTATTTTTGTTGTCTCAGACGCTGTGAACCATCTGCCATCCACTCTGAGCTAGAATGAGTTCCAAACACTAATAATTCAAAAGCCGACATAAACATTGTCAGTAGTGGCAACATTTCTTTTTCAGATGCCATTTACATTGTTTTACCTACCTTAAGAAGACTACGTGAAAAATTTTAAAAAAAGTGTGGGAGGAACATAGAAAGGTTAAATAGCAGTATTCTATCTGAATTTGTCGAAGTAGGTTCATGTACAGCTGGAGGCAGTTGGCGAAAGCCCGTAGCAGTGTGACACACACTAACGCTTTGCCATCAAATTACCAAAGGTTTTTTCCAAGATGGTACTTTTACTGCCACGTTGTATAGGGCCAGTGTCTGATTTCTTACCTGTCTCTGGCAGTTTTTGATGACAGTGAGGTGGATTAAGTGATGAAATTATTTAATTCGGATAATTATGCAAGCAATGCGTTGTATTCATATTAACGATCTTTATCCTTCTATCCAATCCGGCGCATCACTTTTCCTCTAATAAAACTAATAAGGGACTTGTCTACCGACTTAGACTAGTGATGTCTTCAAGAGGACGTTGATATTGTGACATATTAGTTAGTTCGCATTTTTCTGTCCATGTGACAAGGACTTTGCAAGCAACCGCCAGCTCCAATACATACCGACAGCACCATCTAAATGAACAACCGACTCTGAGAAAAACGGCTGGTTGGGACAACAGAGCCCTAGTTAGATCCAACCTTAAGACTGATACATAGGATATTCGCTGCTCAGCATTAGATTGTACCGGCCTTTCCATCGACGCTTCCATCACAACAGATCGTGAATTACTGGTCTTTGTGATTAACTGAGTTTTTTGACACTTCTCAAATGACCCCAAGAGACTGAAGTTGCGCTAAATGAGTGATATACAACTATTCCACGTACACTACGCTGACCGCTAAAAAGGCCGCAAATGTGTTCAGCTGAGTTTATGGAGAATTACTTGGTAAAAATACTCTTCTTCAAAATTCTTCAACTATAATCCCATTTAGATTTGTAGCTACTCTCTGGTAAAACGATATCTTCATAAATCCTTGATTATTATTACACAGGGCTTCTTTTGTTCACCTGGTATGTCTTAGATGTGTTGACTCTCCAAGTCCTGATTTCCCATGTCTATGCTTAGGTAACATGACCGTATCTCAGTCCACGTGCCTCTCTTGAGTGAAACTGTAACTAGAAAATAAATGACTGTTATAGTTGAATACTTAATATTATTATAGTACATGTACAAAAAACATTTTACCAGCAACGCTCACTAAATATACAGCACCACTTGATTTTATATAAAACGTGGTCAATCTTTTTGAGTACTATTTATACTTTACAAAGATAAATACACATCCGAAAAGGCTAAGAAAGTCAACAACTACACCTATCTCGCTCGAAAAATCGGAGCATGAACTTGAATTTTATGCGTAGTCCCTGATTTTCAGTTCGTGGTAAACGCCAGAGAAACCTGTTGAAAGCAGTGTTTTGCTTTTGCCGCTGCTTGATCGCTTCTGCCTAAGTTTGGACATCTTGGAAGTTACCGACGGGCTGTTGAGGCTGAACGAATACCTTCTATTTTACCTGGCAAACACGGATTTATCTCAGGTGTTTGCGTGTATAACTAAGACATCCTTACAGTTGAAGAGGAAAATAGCTAGAAGAATTATTTATTGGCTTTCAGCGAGCCATTTTAACACATCCGTTTAATCTGATACCGCAACCGGGTAGTTCCATGTTGGTTTGGGATGTAATCCGCGCTTCATTTATGGGACTTTTAGGGCGACTGCAGGCATCTCTCTAGCAGCTAACAACCAAAAGGTTGTAACAGCTAAACGAATTAAAACTTTTTTGTTGGTGCATTCTGGAAAAAAATTATGGAGAGAAAGGTGGTCATGAGGGAACGAGGTTTGCACTGTAACGCATAAGACACATACGAACCTCCACTAACTATCAGATGGAAGCAACTAGGTATATTTCTGTCTCCTTAAAAGCCTAGGTGCTCGTACAACCAGGTGAGGTTGGGAGCATAACGCGTTCAGAACATTTCATACCCTCATTACAGTTGATTGCCTACAGGATGTGGTTTTGGGCATCAAAAAATAGGTTACTCTCCAACAAACAAGATATTACCAAGTCACTCGGCTTATACATTTTGCGCAAGCTAGTGTTCAGATAACTTTCTTTCTAGAAGAAGCCTTTTGACATCCTGCAGACGGTGGTAAAATAGTGGTAAGCTTCTTGCAAGTAACCACATTATCTACATAATTTCTATAGCATTCCAAACTGCTGAAAAGTATATGGAAAAATTTGACCACTTATCTTTATCCACGCTTTAAGCTTGTCTTTGCTCAGCACGGATTCGCAGCTTCTAAACCTCAGGTAAAACTTTTTTGAAAAGATCCAGATGTATTATAATACCGGCACTGTTCTCGCGCATTAGTGTTTCACTCATCCATACTCCACTAGTAAAACTCTGCTATGTAGATACAGGTACAGTCTTACACGAAGAGATGGCAACAGCCATAGCTTTTGCGGGTAGGAATTAGAGGCCTCGTGGAAATCTGAATGCGATAAGTGCCCAGCGCCGCATGGAGTCACATTTAACTTAATGATAATAACCTCCATCAATTCGCTGTCGAAGAACTTAAGCTCGACGTCGTGGCTCTTTGTCAATGGCTCATGAAGATTGAGGACGATAAAATTCCATCAAGCTGACCTTCAGCTGTAAGTTTGCCTGAAAAAATTGACGCAACACTTTTGATGAGAACAATCGTCAAACAGTGCCAGAAAATCCTAGCTTAATGAGCTAACGCTTGCAGTGTAGACGTGAAACTGCTGCGTTGCCTGCCATGTGAGGTCACTTAGGTTGTATAACACTGAAGTGCATACAGAGACAAGTGATACAAAATGAATAACTCAATGTAACTAAACTGTCTGGAAAAACCTCGCAATCTTGGGGTTCAACCTGAGTCTAAATAGTCCGCGTTACTTCAGATCCTATGGCCAACAGGCAATTAATGTGCTATTTGTAAACCAAAAGCAGACACATCTTCCAACAGCCCGGGTGACGAGAGGTAAATGAAGCAAAAATCCTGGAGAAAATATAAAAAAACCGAACCTCTTTGCGCTCAAATACCAGATTTTCAGGAATAATTTAATTTTTGAGTGTGCATATTTACAAAGAACAACCGGTAATCAGAAGTTTAGAGCTACCTGCACTAGCAACCATTACGTATACGAGCAATCCTGAGCGCAAGACGTGCAGAATACATCAAGTCAATCGACTGTTCAGGGGTAAACTGGTACAGTGGTACCGATTCTAGAGTACGTTGTTCAACCCAACAGTGTGGAAATTTTGGAAGTGTGTTCATTGAACATTTCACATTCCTGCTAACATTTAGGAACCGAGGTCAGGTTTTTTGATATTAACCCGGTTTGTCACAAGAAGGCAGATACTGTA
>NW_008751852.1:496935-537943 GCF_000715545.1 Opisthorchis viverrini | reverse complement strand
TTAGGAACCGGGTCAGGTTTTTTGATATTAACCCGGTTTGTCACAAGAAGGCAGATACTGTAATAAACCTGGAGTCTTCTACGAAATAATCAGTGATCACAATATTGCGTCAGCTGCAGGGATTCATTTCAGGAGAAGAGTGTATGCATTTCACAAGGACCGCATTTGGGTGAAACCGTAGATATCTCGCGGCTATTTCATGATAGCTGATGTATTTTGTTTTGGATACATCTCATAACACACGCTGAAGTGTTAGACATCTTGGGCCACCGTCAAAATGAACATAAATGCGTTACTGAAGACATGCAGGCTACAGAACCGCAAAATCTATTTCCGACCTTCATGGTTTTTACGCCCAGCCCTCATATGGAGTTACCGCACAACAGTTCGCAGAATTTGGTTGCGGCGTTCACCGTTTGAAAGCAACATGAGTTGGGTGCCACATTTTTCTACTCACTATAACCACTCAGGGATAAATTATTCAGATACACAGATAAACAATCTCCACTATGGTAACAAAAAAACGGCAGCTTTCAAATGCATTAGTATTGATCAGTCAATACTCTTCCAAGAAAGAAGTAAATAGCTGGTACTCAGCGTTACCCGTTTAGTGATATGTAACTCCTCGAACAAGGCGTGGACTTCTCACGTGCCATAGCAAAACGTCACACTAAGCTATTTCAGCATTTTTGAAAGCACACAAACGTATGTTGAAGTAGTGACGCCTTTCAGAGGCGACCGACCCAGCTCTAGCAGACTGCGGGTGAAAATTAGCCAGAAAAACTGAACGTGGAGAATTATGTCGTCATGCGGTCTGAAATCGCCCACTCAAGTAGATTTCTCCCATCTGCAGGCCTTAACAAATTTTCCAAAATTGTATACATTTCTGAACATTCACAAACATTACCAGATTCCTTCCGTGCCATTTTTTACGGACAGCAGCTGTTAACTTTTTCAGTGTTGTCTGTTTTTGTCGTCGCTATTGCTATCGGACTCAGTAATATCAATAGTATCATCGACACCAAAAGGCCAACTGAAGTCTTAATCATCATTTTCTATTGACATTGTGCAATGTTTGAAAACGGAGCTAGTGCTTCCTCTTATGTCACCTCATTCGAGAACAGCTCACTAGACATCAGAAACCTTCTAGCAACTGTGTATTAGGGATTTCTATCCCAGTATCCTTTTGTCAAACGTGAGCACCCGAAACAAGACACTGCTATGGCAATTAATAATTTACAGCCTAAATTAACTTCCAAATGACCACTGACTGGATGAACATAAGTCAAATGGGTTCGCCAGCTTGGTCTAAAATAAAGGGTATGCTCATTGAGCGGATCTGGTGTTGCATTGCTAATCGACTGATCTACGGTCGGATGAGTTGAAATTTTTGTGCGCATTGCACTTACTGAGTAAAGTTCCATATTTTCAAACACTCAGTCCAGTATTTTTGTTGGTCTTCACTGAGAATCCATCCATCACAGTGAATTTTACTGTCAAGGGCTTTCAAACTAGCCCATTCTATAGGATGCCGTGACTCTATGTATGAATATTTTATTGTACAAACAGACGTACAGGCAGGTTACGAGTAGCCACTGGAGAACTGCTGTAGAACTTGACTAAAGGCCACTACACCACCTGCCAACTAAAAACAGTAAAAGCTTACGCAATGTTGGCGATTGCCGATCTGTCCCCTTGTTTTGGCCATGTCGGTCATTTTTTCTCGTCTGGCTGCGCGCGATATTTTTATTTTTATTTTTGTTTTAGGGTACATCGGGTCGAATCCCCGGCTTGACTTTTTTCAAGGGCGTGACCTATGCATTTCGTATAACTCATGATGAGGATGAGTGGGTATACGATGAGGAACCACATACAAAGCGACGACAAGTGAGTACGAAAGGGTTGTATTTTGCACGCTAACATCAATTTGGCATCTCATGGCATTTTGTTACTCAATGTGTCTCTATTGGCGTGGTATATTTCGGTGGTTTTCCTGAAGTAATAGTACGGTGGCTTTCAAGCAATAGCTGTTGGCATATTAGTATTGCAGGTTCCTCCACAGCAGTGATTCTTCTCAGGATGAGGTCTTTTGGTCAAATTGAGGAACCAGTGCCTGGAGCCAGAGAAGCTCTTGGTACGATCTGTCCTAGAAAGCTCATCATTTCACCCAGGATGGTAATTCTCTCCGGTGTACGGGGCAAGAACTCAGTAGTTTATCCCCCTGTTCTCCCCTGAAGTAGTAGTTAAATAGGCGTGTATTAACTATTGTGACTGCATGTTCGTTGCCATGAGTGTCCGTGACTCTGAGTTGACAGTTTCTGTGAAAATAGTCAAAGCGCTTAGCAGAGACTAACTACGCAAAGCTTTCCAGGTACTCTTTGGTTCTGCGTTATTCATACAATTAGCTTTTCACCAGTTTTCAAAACATTTTCTCTTGTGCTTTGGCACTTCCCTACCAGATGAACTAACTAGTGTGTAGAAATTGATCCAGGCTGCAGATCGCTACAAGCGAAAATCACAAATTTACTAGTACAATAGAACCATCAGCTGGGCGAATTTTGCTAACCTCTACAGCAATTTGAAGCCTTCACCGACAGTGGTTGAACACTGTTATTCAGCCATCAGTGATCAAGTGGTAGTATGAGTGACTCATAACCAGACACTAGTGGTACAGTCTTTAGCCATCAACCGGAATGGCACTGGAGGTTGATGATGAGTTTTGTCAAGGATAAGCCAAATTTAGAGAACTTTTTGATTTTACAGCCTAAACTGATTTCCTTTGTCTTCGCGCTCAGTAGTTGGGGCGCAAATTTACTGACAGGAAGGTCCGTGGTTCGAAACCGACCCATACCTCTCGACTTCCCTTGTCTAGGCTTGCGCAACTTGTCAGTATGCTATCCCCTGTGCTTCCTTCGCGTGGCACGACAGCTAGGTACCGAAATGGCTTCATAGCTAAAAGAGTTTTTAGCTTCTTCCCAGAATGTGTTGGGTAATAAAAGGAATGAATCTTCGATGGCTCTATTTTGAAAACTAATAAAGCAGACAATTTTGAATCTTTTGACTCGTTATGATTAATCCATAAAGCCTTATAACGTCCGTCAGGCCATGTTAAACCGTGGTCTACCTATCTCAACAACTCGTGTATGACTTAAGGCTTGTGCTAACCAAATAATCCTAGTGGTTACGGAAAAGCCACGAGCAGCCTATGTTTTGCTTAGCGTCCCCATGAGTGGGTGAAATGGATGTATATTGGGAATGCATTTTTAGCCTCCAAAAACACTAAAAGTTGCTGTGCTTCGAGTAACATGATCACAAAACTTATCGTTCACATAACTGTTCTGACAGCAGCAACAGGTGGTGCATCGGTTTTCGGTTGGTTGTCACCCAAATCCTTCCGTTCTCTGACGCAGTTCTAACGGAATTCTCCGCCAAGGCCGAAAATCAGGTTTCTTCATTGAATGCTGGGACGTGTGTGTTTTAAAAATTTGATGAAAAAAGTTGTGATAAAAGTTTAGGGATATATGGAAACTCTGGGATGATTTTTTGCCGAATAACGATAGAACGTACTTTGTTTATGGATCAAAGTCCTCAGTGGACATCAGCTGAAACCGCTTTCGTGAACTAAATACGCCTGTTCATCGGTGAACCGTGAAATGAGGTTAAATAATCACACACATCTGAGACTATCCAAAACCCTTGTTTTACGGAAATTTTTGCTACATCTTATCGGGTTTAGTAACTCTGGTGCATGCGTCTTTAAGTAAGAGGCTCGATGAGGGAAAATTTCAAGCGCCTCTTTGAATCTTCTGTTAAAATCAGTCTTTCTAGAACTGCCCTTGATTTCAAGGGCAAAGTTTTGGGTTGGCAAAGCCGGAGTTTGCTAACTATGGCTATTGTGTGAGTTGTGATCGTTATATTTGGATGTTTGAAGAGAACTGTCCATGTCTGCCGAATCGATTGTGCAATAGCTTTCTGTGCTCATGGTTTCGGCTGCCGCATCCTCATGAACACGTCTTCTGGAAATTACAGCTTCAGAAAAGTGTTGTTGATGTCTTACTGGCTTCTACCACATAATCCTAGTTGGTTCATGAAATAGTGCATGGGTTCGAACTCAAAGCCACATTTAGAGAATTGATCGGGGATCGCAGTTCAATAATCTTTACATTTTTCAAAAGCCCTGATGATCAGAATGCGGCAGCCAGCTTTATGGTACCATCATCACCATTACCGTCATTAGAAACAGCAACAGTAGAGGAGGACTATAATGAAAAGAACGAAAAACAAAAACAAAACACGGAGGGGGGTTTGGAATAGTCTATCACAAAGGCCCAAGGTACCCACATCCCTGACACTTAGTCAGACAATCTGGAAAGGAACTGACAGCGTTTTTGCCATTGATACTGGTTAGCCCCCATATTGTTCAATATTTCCGGTTAGACCCACAGATGGTCAAGTGGACCCCATTTTGAAAGCCGAACAGCACACACGACACCAAGGTTTTGCAACATCCCTAATTCTCTTCTGGCATGTTAGATTCTCTCCACCTCTAGGTTTCCGCTACCCCGAATGGTGCATGGATATAGCTCTTGTCTCGACAAGCGGCAATTCGGCATGGCCCAGCCACCTTAGCTAGCAGTGCTCCGGCGTATCCTTTGATTGCATTACCATCAGCTTCCATCTGTAGTTCCGTGACATCGTTGGTTGCTTTACTAGAAATGACCGTATCCCATAACCGTACAACAGTTCAGTCCGAACTTTTGTCTGGTACGCGTGCCCCATGAAACTGATGTTTTTTGAGACCACAAGTGAAACAAGTCGGCAAACCCAATCCTGAATCTCTATATTCGTGCTTTACGTTGTCGGTCACACTACCGTCGGAGCTAATACGGTGATGTTCCGTAACTTATAGTTTATTTTCTTGAATTCTCGGTGACATGTTCAAAGGTTATTCATCCTGCAACATAACTGTGTATTTTGTGGTAAAAAACGCATGCCAAAGGACCAGGTCACTTTGACTAACATTTCCTGTAATGCTTGCGCTTAATGCTCTCAAAAATGAAGACAGTGCCTGCTCAGTTCAGATCGACGAGTTTCAGGCACAAACAAACACGGGGGTTTCGGACTCAGTTTCGACCGACAAGGATTGATGAACCTAAACGTAAATGGATAAATTGGGCATCCTTGTTGGACCATTGCCTGTGGGGAAGCTTCACGAGGGCCTCTCATGCACACTCAAGCGTCTACAATTGTGTGAACAAGAGCAGCACGTGATGCTCATGAACTTTTTGAGCATGCCGTATCGCACGAATGTTTGGACGAACGAATCGATCGACAATGAGAACACGAAGAATTTTGAGCTGATGTGTGTGTGTGTGTCGATGACGGAACTTGGGTATGTGGTTTACCTGTTTTCGTAAGATGGCATCAAATAGTCGAATCAATGGGTCTAGTAAAAATGGAAACCATGCTAATCACCCGGTGACTGCCACAGTAACTATGGGTATCTTTTTTGAATATGGGCACCATCAATTCATTGTGGTTGGATGAATCAAATGGGACTCTTACGAAAACGCGCATAATTCTGGGAAGTTTCTCTCGTGCCCCAATCGCTGACCTCTGTTATTCCGGTGGGACAACATAATGCATTCCTTCCTTGTTTTATCGGTAATCGGCGACTGGTCTGATGAGACCACAGTCGTCCTTCGGCATTCTGTTTCCAATGTCAGTGGTTCATCAACTTTCAAGGTGCATTTAGGTCGATAAATCGCTCCACATTCTACCGTAATATCTCGAAAAAATAACCTATACGTAGGCTAATCAGTTCTGCAGTGGTTTGATCTGATCTCCTTCTGGTCAGACCAGACGTACGTGTTGAATCCACAGGAGCACCCTGAAGGCATTTTTTCTCAGAAGACCTCGTGATGAAAAACATCGCAATCATTGAAAAGACTGACTGTATACGAAAAACGCGAGGGATATTGTGGAACATTCAACAGCAGATAGTTACAGCGGCCTGATATACAATGATCGATCGAGCAGTTCAGTGCATCATATTCGGGTTAAGTGCACTGGGTGTTGACGATCTCTTTAGAATGGATCCCGAGCTCATATACTCTTGTGTTTCCGGTAGGATGGTGAAGTAGATCCAGATGGCTTGAAATGCTAACATCCTTACGACTACCATAATTTGTATAGTGTGATGGTATAGTGGTATAGTGTGATGATGAGCACCACTCATCTCATCACCGTTTATAGCGCTTTCATTCTTTGAAACAATGAACGGAGCAAACAAATTTCTTCGTTAGCGCTACTGTGTTAGTTTAATCGAATCAGCACCATTGTCTGGGTTATACTAAACTCTCCTGTTAATTGGCATGATAAAAAAAGCAAACTTTATTCATGATGGAACGATGTGTGTGTTCTCCGCCGTTGAGGCGAACGAAATCAATGGTGTAGTTTTAAAGCTGCAAGCTATATGTCTCGGGGTAGGTATGCTAGAAAGTACCATAGCAACGAAACTACTCATTCGACCCGTAAGGTTTAGTGGGACAGGTTGGGAAATCCAGCTTGACTAGTTGCGCGTCCACGTGTGCGGTAGACACAACGTGATTAGTTTTGTCTGTGTGTACTTCACCCATTCAGGCCTAGCCGCAAAGGAATAGCAGAGAGAGAGAGAGAGAGAGAGAGAGCGAAAGTATGTATTCATCAAACTGGTGGGGAGCGGTGGTGAGCCGAGTTCGGTTAACTACCACACCAGTTACGTCTCCCTGATTTTGTTCTTTGTATGGGGGCTTTTTGGTTACGAACTGTCCGTAAGATGGCAACACATGATGACTAACTTGAGAACGGAAGGTAGAACGTAAGTCGCCGGGCTTAGCCTCGGTATCCCATGCCGTCTGCAAGAGTTGGATTCCATAAACCATCCCTCCGATGGACTCAAATACCGATTGTTTTGGTGATATTGCGTAGTCGAAAGTACTGTACATCCAGTAGTTTATCAGTGCTCCAATCACTTTACAAATTTTTTTCGATTTAACTGAAGTTTTTTATGCACTATCGACATTCAAATGACGCCACGTACTAAAACCTATTTATGGGCTTTTTAATGCTTCAAAAGAACCAACGAACCCTACCGTTAAAAGGTGAATAGTACTCTAAGTACTATAGTATAGTATATTGTAGTGTAGTATAGCATAGTATAGCATAGTACAGTAGTAAGTATAGTACTGTAGAACCCAAGTGCAAACTAATGATGATACAGATCTGCCGCCCTTAGCTTATTTCTGTCCGGAATTTTCGCAAGTATGAATCTAACTTAAGTTTCCTGAGACGCGGATTATTAGGTACAATCTACTGCGAAACTGAAACAGCTGTACACAGCTTGTTGGTTTTTCTGTATTGGTTGACTTCTTTTTGGAATATAAATTCCAGAGTTGAAAATTTCTCATATTATTTATTGATTCAAGGCAGAGGAGGTACAGTGTAAAGCAGCCAAAAGTTTTGTGCATGGTGAAAGCAGCGACACATGTTGTCCGCAGTATTCCTGTCCGCACTGGAACTGAATCGGAATCTAGTGGGTTTACAAGAACAGGCATAAAGCAGATGACCCAAACAGTGACGTGTTTCGTACATCCGCTTAGTCTACATCATCAAAGTGATACTAATTGGATCTTGTGCCACTATTGAGCAAGTGGTTCTTATTGTTAAGTATGTTTGTTTTACCCGAAATTACCTCTTAGATTTTGATGTGTTGATGAACAGACGCGCGAGTTAACGGTTCCTCGGGTCAATACACTTAAAATTTCACTTAAAATGCACATAATTTAATGTAGGTCGGATTATCAGTTTCACACAACGGTCAGCATAAAATCTCAACATTACTGGAGTTGAGTATCAGACTATACTGCAATTCCAATCAAGCGTCCAGACTCTGCTTCAGAGTGAATCCCATATACATGTGCGTATCCCTGTTAAGCGGATAGAACGGGGTTTCACACCATGATGACAATGGACTCAGATGTATCAGAAGGTACTGTTCCGCGGTCTTTGGCTGATTTTTCGGGACCTAGGAGATGAATTTGAGGGAAGAACTCGTGTTTATTTAGTCGACAAAATGGGTCACAATATCTTTCAAAACACTGCCAGACTTCCTCCGAACTAGGCTAGGTGGTATTCTTGGACCTTCCTGTCAATAACCTGATAGTCCTACCAAAATATCCCACCTCACAGTGGTATTTGATGGAGGGCACAAGTACAGCCACCTATGGGCCAGCGTGCTTGCCCTTCAGGTCGAAGCTTGCTGTGGTTTTTGCTCAAATTTCTCTCCACAGGGTCGCGCCAAGAAATGTTCACTTTAGCAAGCGATTCGGTGCACGGTAAACCTGTCCAAGAGAAAATTCAACTTTGAAAAGAGAGATCAGGAAAAGATAAGAAAAACCAGAATGAAAAGAGTGATTCAGTTTTTCATCCGTTTAGAAGCTGCTGATAGAGTGAACTGCTTTTTTTGCTGTGTGGTCGTGGCGAAAATGTGATTAAAGACTTATGAAAATGGATTTTGTTCTCCTAAAAGGTTCTTTAGAAATTGTTTAGGGTTCACATATTGATTCCCACGCCTTTAAATACTGAATACCCTCCATAAGTGAGCACACGCGCCGATTTTCATTCGCTACATTTTACTGTTCCACATTTATGAAAGCGCCAACAGTGGCTGTATGACTGGAAGACTTTTTGAATATTTTTGTTAATCAAGGGCGAAGAGAAGGTCTGTCCTACTCTCGGAAGACTTTTGTGCAAAGCGTACAGGAAAACGTGCAGTACAAAGAATAAATGTTGTTGACGAGTGTATTTTGTTTGTTTGTCCTTCAACACAGGTCGTTTTGTTGGGGTTGCTTGGCCGAAAGGCGTGCAACTCAGACACGGGCTTTGGGAAGGATCCTACACGCTGAAATCAACATGATCGAATTTATTCTAACCTAAAGATACAGGACTTACTATTCCAAAAAATACCATTTCCCTCAAAATTTTAGTGACTGTGAACAGATATGAGATTAGTGAATAAGATGGATTCTTAGACAGCCCATGAGGGGTTTCACCCTTCTTGGGGCACATCAGGTAGATGCAGTCCCCGAGTTTCCATGAACCTTATGTTCTACTTGAACCCAAATTGAACACCTCGATAAACACCCCCATTTGCATATCAATTTCGCTTTGTAGGAAGACTCACCGGGAACCTAGCTGATTCAGTTAGTTATTCAGATGAGGATTGGCGATTTGCTAGGACCGAATGAAGTGCATGCCAATTGCCGTGACTGTCAATCACCTAAGATCTGGACTGGCTTAACCGTTAACCTAAGCTTCTAGTTTGCGATGAGTAAGAAAGCAGTTGTTTGTTCCTCCCGATGGTAACCTGTGTCAATAGTGACTGACGAGGACGTATTGGAATCTCTTTTCGGAGATCACTGTTCAGCCTCATACCTGGCAATTATATGATGTGTCTAGTTAAGTCTACGGTTAGATCAATCCGGATGGATAGAAGGCACCTCATCATTGCGGTTGACAAAGGTTCAATGCGTTTTAGTTTCTAGGACCTAGGTTAATGAAACCTACAAGTATGGTTTGAATATATACTGAAGCCTACGTGAGTCACAGATTTGGACGTACTGTTTATGCTCTAATGCACATCAGGTGGAAATCTGGCGTGTCTTCTGTGACCGGAAGTTCACTCACCATGTAGCTAAAGGCACCAGGTAAATTTATCAGAACCCACTATGACTAACACAGTCTAGTTTTATTTGCGTGTATTCGACTACTTGTAAAAACTCTTCACAAAGGTTGATCATGGCAACCGACACGTTCGGAATAAAGACACACCCTATTTCACCCGGTCGGAATTCCAAAAACTTGGCTAATTATTATACATATGGCGCCCAATATCTTTCACGATGTCTGAGCCAACGTTGTCTCAGGTTGCCTATTCACCCCAGTTGCGTGACAGTATTGTTGACCGACAAAATGACCAATCAACAGAATCAAGTGAGCGTGATTAGGGGTCACACTCACATGAATCCCACTTACTGTGTGTACATGGGAGTCAAAAGTTCTCTGTTTAGATTCTGGGAATTTCATAGTAAGGTCTCTTCAGACAATGAAAAAAAAATCTATTAAATTTAACAAACTTTATGATTTCACCACCTATTTGGTTCTGTTCCATAATATTCTAACCGAATTTCTCGCGTGTTCTGTTTATCTCCGAGCTTTCCCTATTTGCTGCGTGTATATCGAATTCGAATTCTAGTTTAAATTGCAGTGAATGAGTGCAATTCATTTCAAATGGTATGGGTGTTCGTGTATTTGTTCCGTTTGTATAATAAATGAGAAAATGACAACTGGGAGAGATGGACTCAGATTCTACAAACGAACTAAAAAAAGAATCGGCTAAACCTCAGCTTTCGACAAATTTACCAAACCCAGTAAAATGACCCGTTTGTTTATTCCCCCAGGAAATACTGTCCAAGTATCCCCAAATCAAAACCCTTATGGGACCCGATCCACGTGTTGCCTTGTATATCACAGCAGAGGTGATCTTTCAAATTTTCATGGCCACACTTATCTCAATCTATCAGCCAAATTGGTTCGTTTGGCTTGTGCTTACCTACGTGGTGAGTGGGACGGTGAATCATTCGCTGGGCTGTGCGATTCACGAAGTCGGGCACAATTTGGCTTTCGGACACAAATACGGCACAGCAAACAGGGTCTTATCTTTGTTCTGCAATTTGCCCATGGCCGTTCCGTTGGCGATCTCGTATAAGAAGTACCATCAGGCGCACCACAGGTTGGTTTTTTATGTGTTTGCTAACCGCCATTCGAATTATACCAATGTGCTTTTTTTGCGCACATTTGACTGATGGTTATAATGTTACCATTAGCAACCGTCCTTAATCGGATCGATGTGGTGGCTTATTTCAGAATTATTCAAATCACCGGATCTCTACAGTTATTGTTCTCTCGGATATACTGAACTATTGGTTGCTCATATTGCTAAATCAAGTTGCTATCATCATTCGAATTAATGTTGAACAAAGCCTGTACCATACCAACCAAATAATGAAATCCTCAGGACTAGATCGTTCCTCAAAGCGAACATGCTTTTCAGTCCTTACGTGTTCACTCTGATAAGGATTCTTCCAAGCAACGCCTGTGAAACTTTCGGGACATGGTGACTAAATGACCACTCTGCATACGAAAAGTCGATCTGATGAACGTCGTTTCAAACTGTCAATTCTAATGTGCCCATATCAAACTTCAGAATCAAACGATAGAGTTTGTTGAGAGGCGCACTTGTCAACTACTTGTCAACAGGTGATGTTGACGCACGCATCATCATCGTCTTTGGCACTAGAAACCAGTTTCAGTTCGGTTAAAGGGCCTTCTCCAACAAACTACACTGTGGAGTCACTCTATGGCTGTGCAATTTGGCATCCTTTGTTTTAAGGTGTCAGAAGTCTCCAGGCGTTTTACCACCATTTTCATGATATGGAAAGCGTTCGTTTGCAACAAGATGTCTTTATGGAAATCGGTCGTAAGGTGTCGGATTCACCAGACCAGCAGGTCAATCTTATGAATTTAAGGTATTCGAAGTATCTAATATACGTACCAGATAACCGCCTTCCAAAGAAAACAGTGTTTTTCCCCACACGCTCTTGTTTGTAAAAGGTTATCTCGGGAAACAGAGCAAGGAGAACAAATGGAAGAAGTTTTTCAGAAAACTACTAAAGCAAAGTACATTATATTAATNGATATTTCATATACAGATATTGATAGAGCAAGCTTTCTTTATCAAACCTGGGTTCAAACGATCCGTACTGCACAGCGGAATCTAAGTTCATTAGCTGCTGGCATGCTGAGATTTCACCTTACTGTCTTTCGCTTTAACTAATGTCCTGTAAGGATAGCAGTTACCTTCTCCAAGCTAGAACGCAGCTTCAGTCAGTTTGAAAGGAGAACAATCATATGCTTAGTGATTCCTTCACTTAACAGTCTTAATTCCCCGCATAATCGCGGCTTTCTGGTGGAGCTGTCCGTTCGGATACCCATTTATTCTCTGTTTCGCGCAATGAGCAGTACGATCATTTCCGTACTTTCAACGTGTTCCTGATCATACTACTGTGATCAAGGTTGGACGCCATGATGACAGGCCAGAGCGATCGTGTCAAGGTATTCTCTGTCGAAGAGATGTACAAAGAGAGCAACTTAGCTTAAAAATGAATCTGGTGAAACTCAGAAATATATTGGTACATTAGGCCATGGCAATTAAATGAACTGGGTCGATATGGAAAAATTTGGACTTCATAGAATGAGTGGCTGAAGAAGACTATCACTCATCTGCAAGAGGAGAGAGGAAACAAACGCGCAGCCTAATGTTAACGTCGCTTAACACATCGCGTGTCTCACTTGTGCCCCGCCCAATAATGTATACCGACTCACAACTCGTGATCCCCAGGTCACCACCCGTTAAATAGTGGCCGAAGGAACAGCGTAGACATCATATATAGACACTGAGAATTCTGAATACTATCATTTAAATTAGTATCGACCAGATTGAAATATTAACCAAGACGCTTGCCATGAGCCCACGAACCGAGCTGTTATATGCCCTCAGGGATGTCCATTAGGTGGGGCAGCCATCAAGTTTACCACACCTTCGCCCATCCTCACCGTCAACTAAAAATTCTGCCTGAACGGTCGATACCAACGCAACTACGATGTCTTAGTATAGGGTGAATCAAAATTCACTGTTTTTTATCTCACTGGTTCAGAATATTTTCCAAAGCCGAGGTGGAGACCAAAGTGGACGCTTTGATTAACGAAATGAGTTCGATTTGTTCATCTTAAGCTCCCCATTGCCTAAGCGGCTTAGGATAGATTTGCACTTTTTCTGTTATCTCGACGTCTTCCCGCGTTTGGCTTGGCTTGGACATCTTGTTAACTGCACCTGGCAGTTAACTATGTTGGGTAGATTTTAATCCGACTAGCGCGCATACTCGACAAATTAATTTCGCTGAGACTGGTTCAGTTATGTTCGGTTTCATCTCGGCCAGAAGATGTATTACTGAGAACGGGTTTCTTTGGTGTTTTTCTTGTGATATTTGTCGACGATACACTGGAAATTAAAGTTTGTTCGGACGTCCGGGTTCGCACGAGCGATTTCTATGAGCCTTGGATAGCATTGCCTCGAAGCTAGTGTGAATGCACCACCAGCTTGACTTTCGCAATTTAAAGTGCCTTATGAGGTATCCTGATGCATCTTTCTGAACTGCAAGCTGAGTGGCAATGAATGTTCTGTTTATTCGTGAAATTGAAATCATTTCATGGTTGGATCGAACGGTTCTTCCTCAGGAAATGAAGAATAAGCACTGAAAGTTGAATCCAGAAAATCTCAAACCCAGTGAATGCAGATTGCAGTTTTTACCATCCGGCCGAAGTAATTTAAACTGAACCGTCAGTTTGCAAGCGCACCTACCACTGCACGAGTCAATATTTGACTAAACAATGGCTTATAGAGTATCACTTCAGGAGGCTGTTTCCCCTTGGAAAAGAGTAACGGATCTAAGCGTCCCCGCCAGTTTTCTCACTCAGTTCGCGAACGGTGTACAATTACTTCTCGTGTCCTTCTTAGGGATACGATGAATGAGTACTTCTAGTATGCGTTTCGTTGGCATCCAAGACCGATTTGACCGTTGACACTGGGTTGGACGGTGAACGACTGTGCCTAGTTCGCCAACTACAGTTCGGTACACTCCGCGGCTTGAGCCCAGCCGAAGATGATCCCACATGAAAGCTGTTGGTGTTTACACAAATCTACAAGGACAGGGAGAATAAAATATGCAGAGGCCTTTTGATAACTATGAGCAGATCGCATGTCAGTGTGCATCAATACGAGCTCATTTTTACCACTGTTTTAGCCTCTTTTAGCAATTCCTTGAATTTGTGGCGGAACGCTACACTTCTCTTGAGTAAATTACTACAAATGTGCTTCCTCTTATTGCACTGCTTATGTTGGGGTGAATAATCAGGTGATACCCCAGCAATCTCGTAACTATTTCACAGTGGGTGTGCTTCTACCTACAAGCCGTACAAATCCATGCGGCTTTTGTTATCGCGTCTAACCTTGAAGCCTATACATATAGCTGTCTGCCGGGCCTCTGAATGAAGTGCCAGACTTCCAAAAATCCATGGCATCAAAAGGGCACATTACTGAGTATCGAAGGTCGAATGTACCATACTACGTTAAAGGATGTATTGCTGTATGGTTGTTGAAACATGACTTCTGAGGGCATACGATGTGAGATTTCTAAAGATTTTTTGTCACCCATACCTCAGAAGCGTGGCTGCCCTTGGATGGTGTCAGCGTGTTAGTAACGAAGTAATTAGAAAACGGGTGTTCGGTTGTGCTGCAGGCACCTCAATCCGGAAAAACATCCAACACCATCGACTATGATGGCTCGGTCATGTGCTACGCATGCCGAAACACCATTTACTCCAACGCCATCAGCTGGTTCGTCTGTGCTATGTATGTTGAAACAGCGTCTACCGAGATGCGCGTTGTTCTCTGTGCCTCTTCCAGGATGTCGAAAACCACTAGGTGGACAACCTATAACTTGACTAAATGGGTCGAAAGATATTACGAGGAGCCTAAGTGTAGTTGGTGTTGTATGTCTTCCAGGATGTGGTTCCCATGATCACGTCTGTGCTTGGCTGAAATGGTGGATGATCCATGTCAGGGGCATTTGTGCTGTCAGTTTACTTCCAGCTTTTCAACTGAGCGCCTGAAGGTGCAGGAATTTCAAAATGCTTATGACAGGTCTCCTGTTTTGCCAGCTTTTTACTCTTCTTTTCACTCTAAGGCTTTAAACATAATTAGGTGAACGTTATGGTTGTGCGGCAGTGAAACATCAGTGGCAACATGGATGTTGTTGTCTCTGATGATCACGATGACTGCTTTTTGTGAAGTAAACTGGAGTAAAGAATTCAATCTTCCCACGGCAAGTTTGAGCGCTGACAACAATCTCGCGTTTTGCATCCGCTATTTATTTCTCCTTCGGCCGTATGCTTTATGGGTTCTATTTCAGCGAATTCTACAGCCCGTAAAAACGCGACTTGATGTGAATCAAAACCACTTTGAACCTGTGGCTTTCATTCCTTTCAGATAAGCATATTTGTTTTTAAAATGTTTTTGCCAATTTTTTTGCAAGCTGTGATCATATATCGTCTGTGCATTTACATCTTGAAGGGCCACCAGTATCAAAGTGAATTGAGAAAAGTCGGTCTATTTTTTTGCGGGTTGATTTCTTGGAGAGTTTTCGTAGTTGCAATTTTCTTTCGATCAATCAACACCATAGAACTCCGAATGAAAAATTACACCAACCGGTCTCGTATAATTCTTGAGAACCACAAAATGGCTGAAAAAACTGAGCTAATCCAGAAGGCACATGGAGGTCTCCAACGCATTGTGTTCAACATTTTTTCTACCAAAGTCCTCCATAAAACACGAGCTCCAACGCAGTCTTGTGAACGTAAAACAAGGTACTACCTGGAATTTCAAGAAAAACTCATCATCGCCATACGTTTGGCTCCCTAGTTTATACATTTGAAACCGGTCTTTTTACTCTCAACCACAGAAGGTATTGAGTAGACTCTATCGCACATTTTCATCCTAAACTGAACAAAGTTATCAAGACAAAATGGTGTACTTTACTGAATAAAATACCTTTGCTTTTAGAAATTTTTTGCTGCCATCTTGGATGAAAATATCAGAACTGATTTTGACACCGAAGGCAGACCAACTCAGGCTAGTAAAAGCAAGCCATATAGATCTGAGGAAGTACTCGGGAAGGACAATAAGGTATTCTCCTACCCCGAGTTACAAGCGCGATGAAAACACAAATAGATTTCGATAAACTGAACAGTATGGGGTCACCTGGAAAGTTCGAATTAGTACCTAGGTAAATTATGGCACACTGGCGAAATCAAAATGACATCTTGTTCCCAGTCGGATGGAGCAACAGAGTAAACTGATATCCACTGAGATTTTCGGATTTCAGTTCACTCGGAACTTTCTGTGACTGTAACGAATAGTCCCTGAATTTGTCGATCTTTCCTGCCGTCAGGACCGAGCCACCCTAAGTTTGATTGCCCATTTACCTGTGGGAGTATTTTGGTCTTCATTAGGATTTCTTTTTACTGACTTCAGTGGAACACACTGCCAAAAAAGGTAGGCTATTTTTGACAGGGATGAGCATCCTACTGGCATCTTCTTTTGAGAAAACGTTCTGGATATTTAGATGCAGTTTCTTGGACTACTAAAAAAACACCTAAACACTGTTGGGATTTGTTGGGGATATCAATATCCCCCCAAAAAACTCTGTATTTTTATGTGTGCTAGCGAACTTCCGGCATCTTTAAGGTCGAACTATGAATATATATATGCATTGTCATTTTTTCCCATGATCGCGTGTTCTTGGATCATTAGAGTTTGTGTCCGAGGTTTTTCGTCTTCTCACTATCCGCCGTGCTAGGAGTCTGGATCGAGCAACATAGCTGGGGATGGAATATTGTAACGGTCCGCATATCTCATTGTTTGCTCAATGCGTGGTCGAACCGTAACAGGGATCACTCTGTGCTCTCCAATAGAAATGTACATATTGACGCTTCCTGGACTGTGAGCATCCTACTCCGATGAATACGATTAATCTATCTATTAACAGTCGGGAGACATCCACTGCTGCCCCATTACAACACGATGCGTAAAATAGTTTCTTAGATGAGCGGTTTAGATTCGTCCATTTGAATGCGTATTCCGGTGACATGCTTTCCCCATTAGGAAATTGTTCTTCTCATTTGGTTTGGATATCCGCCGCCCGAGCGCACTCACAAGTGGAATGTTATTACACTTTGGGTGTCGTCACCTGCTGATGATATGTAATCCCAGGTATCGAACGCGTCAGGGTGCCTAAACAAACCAGTCTGTGGGATTGCGATGTCACAATAAGCTGCGCGTGAGCGCAAATGACCTCAGATCAAGCATATGCGTCGTATCTTACCTGAAAGCTTTATTGTATTTCGCACTTCTACATCTGCTGATGTTATATCAGCTAATCCTGATTCCCATGCCTGAAAATTTCCGGGCGTATCCAAACCGTTATTTCAGATATTGAGGCGTCTTGCTACGTACACAGAAAAAAGTTTATTCAGATCAAACAAGCTCATTCAAGCTCTGATTCATGTTTTATCGTAGTTTGGAGGGTAAATGAACCCTAGTTTTGGCTGATTTACTCTTTCACCTCCGGGCTGAACGGAAGTAAGACGAGGACGGTCATGCAATTGCTAATAGTCTAACACCGTGCACTGTCCGCGCCGAACAGCCTTCTCTGCTGTTTCAAAAGGCTTCATGGACTTTCGCCAAGTCCTTAGTTATGGGTTACAAAATGTAACAATGGAAATGATTCGAGCAAAGCAGAAACCCTGCGACCCGCCATATTCGGATTGCATTATACAAACCATCTGTAGGATGAGGTTAAAACTTTCTAACTAAACCCGTTGGTGACAACTTAGGGGTGTAATCACCAGGGATTCCCATCGAAATATCTCTTGCAGATCAGACATTGATTGGTTCGACCAATAATTTCCAACCTATCATATTCCAAAATTTCTTCCAGATGAGTCCAGTGGTTTTGCTGCCACTGCATTATCGGTCGTTTTTATTCTGACTTGTGTCACTTTCAACTACGAAGCGTCCTTGTTTTCATCCATCTCTGGGGTAGACATTGTGGTGATTTTCAACAGTTGCATTGGTTTATTAGCAATGTAGTTGGCAGAATTTCAGCACAAACGTCAAAGCATCCAGATATCGGCTGGGGTACCATGCTCTTGGACACGAAAAAATACGGACAGTTTTCCTCCATTCATTGCTCACATCAGTGAATTAGTAGGTGTTTGAACAGGTGGTTAAACCAAACATGATGATGAGGTGAGTTAGATGGGCTGTTATACAGGTGCCATCACGGGATGATCAGAATGCTTCGCTATCGAAACCCTGATTCTGAAGTACAACTTGGAGAAATTTAACAAACCGGCAGCAGTGATTTGTACCATTATACTGTGAACCGACTTTTTCCCCAAGAGGGACTTCTCATAAAGCAAGTACGTAAAGCAGCATCAGTGAATGCGTTTAGAATCTTCATTGGGACGGAGGTTGCATACACCCGGTCACCATATCTGTGCTTGATAATGATACCCACATCATTAGTGGACCAAACTGTGGCAGCTATAATCCCTGTATAACAAGTACGTGGTTCTTACAGCTGATAATCGTCATCATCATCGACAGCATGACATCATTGTTGAACACCGATGCTTCACTGCCGTACAACCATGATTTATCTGAAAGCCATATTGTAAAGGGAAGAGTAAAGGTGGGCGGGGAAGGGAATTGGTACTAGCTTACCACAATCATTCCAAGGTGCCTATACCCCCAGACATTCACACAAGAACGCCACTGACATCGGTTGGCAACCATATCTTGTAATGTCTCCAACCAGACACAATGAGGATCACGCGGTCCTCATTCTGGAGTGTGAGTAGCACCGACATCACCCAGTCTTTTCGTGATCTCCTTCACACTTCTCTGCCAAGTCAAGTGTTGACCACCTCTCCGTTTACGTCACTCTGAATTGGGCATGGAAAACAGTACTCTTTTTGGTAAACGATGGTTCGGCATACGCAGCACATGTCCCAACCAACACAGCATTTGGTGCTGGACACATTATTCAGTGGATGTTTAATACTCCCCACCCGAGCAGTTTTCGAACATAATTTCAATGCATTACCAGATTTAGGCAGTAGGATCCTTGGCGAAATAGTGCCCTAATGGCTGACCTTTGTGTTGAAAAGTCACAACTGATCTGACCCAAGCGAAAAGTGATTCGTCTATGTTGTCTTTGTTTTCGAAGTTGCCACGCTCAACCACCTTGAAATTTTAGCGGTCGCTGAGGCCGGTGTGAGCGGAGCTTATCAGCCAAGGTTGTCCTATCAGTGGGACTGTTCTCTCCTTCATAGGCATTAGTACGAATCCAAATTGGAGATTATTTTATTTTATGCTGGATATTACATCACCGTACATGTTCAGGTGAACTTTAGTACCTCCCGGACTTGTCATCTTTATCCGCTCTAGGTGGCTTGGACATGAGGACGCTGACGCCGACATGCCATTACGTATTGAGGCAAAATTATTTAGTCACCCTATCTGCCGCTTTATTTGGTTATGTCTGCATCCCCTGCTGTACGCGTTTCGACCTTTCATCAAACAACCTCGTCCAATCACCGTTTGGGAATTAGTCAATTTTCTCGTCCAGATGGTGTTCGATCTGGTTGTGCTTCGATTCCTGGGCTTTCAAGCGCTCGCCTACCTTGGTGTTGGCACGCTTTTGGGACTTGGACCGCATCCGATGACCGGACACTTTATTAGCGAACACTACCTATTCGCAGATCAGCAGGCCACTCACTCGTACTACGGCTGGTGGAATCCTCTGATTTACAATTTGGGATACCACGTGGAACACNTCCCTCCATTCCGTCAACCCACTTCCTCTGCTTGCCAAGATCGCACCGGAATACTATGCTCATCTGCCGTACCACAGTTCGCTATGTAAAGTGAGTCAGCTTTGTTTATATGAACTGCAGCTTGACTGATAGTTTGCTTGTTGGGACAACTGAATTCAAAAATGGGGTTGATAATTTCGGAGGTTAGCTAACCAGTATGGGAGTGTATCCTCCATTCTCATGAAAAATCAGATGCGTTTCTCACTGAAATGAACCGCGGGTAGATGAATAGCATGGTGCATTGTGGTCGACACTGGACGGGAAGATGTTCAAAGCTGAAAAGCTGTTCTCCTGACCACATGGAAACAGTAACCGATGCCAAACTATGGGTCACATTAAATTTGTTTCAACTGCAAGCATGAGGATCAGATTGTTTTATTCGTCGGAACTCCCGTTGTGCAAAAAAAACAATCGTTCAGTTATGACCCACATGGATCACCAGTCCATAGAATGGGGAACTAACACCAAAGTGTTGGACATTGGTAGAGGCAGTGCAGAGGCCAGCGGCTGAATTCGACGCGAGTTCCCCTTCCCAGTCATATCACATCGAGAACTTTGCATACTTACGAACCTAGCCTCAACTCAGTATGCTAACGCCAAAGGAATACGACGTAGGGAGTTTGTCCCATTTCAACAATGTCCACCCCCGTGTTCATCAGGCTTTACTCTCAGAGTGGAAGATCTGTCATGAGAAAATGACGTGCAGCTGTTCACTGGGTAGCTATTAATCAGTGAAGCCTAAAAACGTTCCCACATGAGCGGTCTCCTAGAAGCAAGCCGTGCGTGTGTACTGCCTCAAAAGATGCATTGGAGCACTGAATTTTCATTTATGAGGTACGTTAGGCAATAATGAGCAGTTTCTAGCATTAACTCAGTAGACTGAAGTAACAATAGACCAATGGCTAATCCTAAAGTGGTTCACATGGGTGGGCCTTTGTTCGAAAATTCGAGATTTTGCTAGAAAAAAGGCGCATTTGAGCGGATAATAACGTGTATCAAAGGTCCAAACGGAGCCCACATTCACGTTGTTGTGGACTTTTGACATTGAGAGATGGCGGAAAACTCACCAAATCGATAGTTGTGCAGTCCCTTGAACGTGACAAACTCACTAGAACGGTGGGTGTTCCGTGCTTGCTTCCCAGATCAGCTGTTCTTGTTTCAGTTTTGTAACAAACCGTCACTGTTTCCCATCCTTTACGTCTATTTTCCCAGTTACCGCAATTCAAATTACTCTCGTGGCAACCTATACAGCAACCCATACGCTTCCAGTTATAATTTTGCACATTAACAACTCTCTACCTGAGACTTCAGTAGACCCAATATCCGTCAGTTCGTAATCGAATAAAGACCTATCTAATTTGCATATCGCTTAAGAATAACTGATGGTAATTGAAGGGGCCACGATTATGAGTCACATATTTTGCCTTATACATATAAAAATTGCTTGACTAACCCTAGAAATGAAATGCCATACTTTACGAAAGGAAACTGAGGTGATAAGTGTAGGGTTGGTCTCACAGACAGGAATAATAGAAAAACCGGGACCCATCCTGCCCATCCTCATCCTCGAATTTGGTTACCATCACTGGCCAAGAGGATCAGAGGCATATATCCTTTCATAAGCATGCAGCAAGAGAACCAGTATATTACATGTATTTTCGGTCACCTGAATAATGGACGTGAATTCATGGATTGAGTCTGCAACCGACGAATTATGGGCATCGTGTTTCACAAGAACGTTTCTATCCGACAGTTTGGAATCAAGAGCCTAAGGTAGCTCAGTGTTGAAGGTGTGATTTACTGCCCGGAAGTTCTGTCCTTCTAACCCAACCTCTGCTTCTCTACTGCTACTGCCTAGACTTAGGTTTTTAGCCAGAACCGCAGTCTTCGTGCTCCCTTCAGGTGACAAGGCAGCTAAAGCATCAAAAAGGTGTTTTAGCAAAACAGATTTTATCATTTATACCGGTTATGGGTTCAGGATGTTGAGTGATCATTGGTCCATAGTCAGATCATGTTTTTTTTCTCGACAGAACGAGTTATTTATTATTCTGTTCGTTGCTCCTTGTGTTCATCCGAACACAATCGTTGGTCATTCAGTTCACTGTGACAAAGTCAGCGTACGACAATCGACCACCAGTTTTGCGGAGTAGCACGTGTACACTCAGTTTCTTGTTGGAACATCTTGCACCATGTTCCTTGAGTTTTGTGTGTCACAACACAAGATAAGGCAAAAACTACTCACCAGCTGACCTGAAAGTTAATGTGATACGATTTACTATGAATGCAAAACCAACCCGCATGTTCAATTCATCACGACGCCTCCGATGAGCTAATTGTGTAGCATCTTTTCTTCATATCTAGTTATGTCAGTCATGTACTTTAACCAAAGCGTCCCCGTCATCGGTGGAAGAAAACAATGTGTGCATGACTTGGAATTACTTATATGTGGTTCTCACTGAACGAAGAAACACACAAATGACTGTCTGTCTTCCAGTAGGGTGTGTCGTGTCAGCTGACTATCCCCTGAACTCAGCTGATCCGGCTGTTTGCTGAAATCTAATGTAATATAGTTGTCCCAAAGTTTCCCAAAGATGCCCAAGTCCGAAACACCATCAAGCCAACTCAAGGCCGAAATGTTTTGATACGTGTGTCTGAACTAGCTATGCTATGCTCTGCTGAAGTATAAACCTTCGCCGGCGCTTGACGTTAACAAAGAGAATCGAACTACTTTTTCGTATGCCGAGAACTGTTTCAAGTGCAGAAATGCTAGCGTTGTTATTTCACCTCAGCAAGCGATCAATAATGCAGGCGCCGGGAACCCGGGTTCATAGTTCATGACTGTAAAGCCTGTTTGCAGTATTACTGACAGTCTCTTCATCAACTTCTGACATTGAGGAACTGTTGTGTATTCCTTATCGGGGGCTTCGCCTCTGGTGGTTTTAGTATTCATAACGTTATACGAAGGCTTCAGCACCAGCCAATTGTGGTCTTCAGCTCCCTGACCCACCAGTTGTATCGTGTTAGAGAACGTATCCTGAAGAAATCAACCTAAATCTGTCCGTTTTTCCGGGCCATTTTTTGTGTATTGCCGCGCCCAAGGTTGTGAAAGGATATAAGATATTTCTACTCATTTACCCTATAAAAGTTTGTCTGGACATCAGTGAACGGTATTCTACTTGGTGCTGAAGGTCACTCAACCCTGCCGCTTTTTAGCTGAAATAGGGCCCTCCTATCAGTTGTGTTTCCACTCGTTTTCTTCACCATCTTCTTTTCTTCACCGTCTCCATCTATGCACTTTCGTATTTTGCATATACTCTACCGAAAATTGGTGAGACGGACTAAACTTTCTTAGCTAAACTGACCACCTAACTAGTTCGAGAACAAACAAGGCTGCTTTTCAGGAAGGAAGAGTCGCTGTGATGAAGAGGTATAGAATTGCTGATGGATGTTCCGCAGATGCGGCACAGTTGAAAACTATTTTCTCATGGAACGGCCTGGAACATCGTGCTTTTAAAAACACTCACTAGTGTGGCTTTTTTATCGCAAAGCAAAGCTAATGAATTGTTGTACTCCTTGCAACCGTACCTTTTAATCGATAACTATGTTATGGTATTTATTTGAGATTGCTGGTGTTGAGTTTCCGATGTCAAGCTTGACTTATACATGGCCATGGATAGCTAAATCAGTAGTTGGGTTTGAAGGTCCGCGGTAAAATCTAATACGCATGGAAGTAAATGTATGTGACAATCCTCATCTGTGGGAGATGCACACACAGGGCTCATTTCGCACACGATGTCTGTGGTCTCTTCCACAGACAGTCGAATTGGAAGCCACCACAGAGGCACGGTCTCCCTGTGCCGTGGCGCATAGGTGAACACTGTATTTTCAGGCAGTGCAAAAGCATGCTCTCCAGATTCTCGTCACCACGTAATCTTCACATCGAATTCCCATTATAGAGAGAGTCACCAGGATACAACTTGCAAAATATCTGTTATTAAATAAAAAGAAAGGTACTTTTTCGGGAGTTCATTTCAATTTATTAGCCATAAACCATGGACTAAAGCTCCCACAGTGTCGGTCACCAAAAATTGGGAAACGAAGGAGATATACCCAGTCAGTGAATAAGATTGCATAATCGGTTGGCTAATATCGAAACATTCTGGTTGTTCCATGATGTGGGAAACCGGAAAGCTACGCAATAACGTACTCATGTCCTTAGAAATTGATTTCCGGGGAAATTGATGACAGCATAAAGCACATGGCTTAGATAAATTAGTCCAAGAACCAGGTTAAGGACCACATTCCACATACGCAAACAGATCACGCCACACGTACTCTATTGTTCTGAGTCAGATGGAGCTGCAGTTGACTGGTTGAAATCTGTTCAGCTGGTAGAATAGCAAGCATACTGATGTCGTCTGTCCGTGTGCACATGCCTACGTTTTTAAACCGTACTTCAACTTTCCTAACCAACAAATTGGTTTGAAATAGTGTTGTTCTTTTATACGAATTCTATGCCTAAAAGTCTGTTCCAATGTTAGAGAAACCTCTTCGATAAAAAAAATGAACATCAGCTTTGTCTTCTGTGCATCTACTAGCGGATGTCTTCTTATCCACAGCGTAAGTACAAAACAATTTTCACCACTCGGGAAGGGAAGGTCTTCTTGAAAATTCACTCATAATTTAGTGCTCTATCCACTACTGACAACCCTAAAAGTATGGGGCTGATGCGACTTGTATATTTGGATTGGAATCTAGAATCGAAGTTAAGAAGAATAACGGTGCTGTCCTTATGGTACTAAAGTAGTGCTGCTCTACAGTGGTGGTCGACTGTTTCCGTAGGAGGTAAACGGGTTTTTTTTATCTGACGCTTCTTCTGTGGACTGAAGTGTATCGAGTTTAGTATATGATGTTCACGATCAGTCTTCATTTTGAGTACAACGTTGTCTTATCTTCTGCTGCCCAGAAACGTGGCAACCTATCATGTGGCGTACCTTACTAATTTGAAAGCCCTGGTCAAAAGCCGTTACTACTCTAGGTTGGCCGCCTTGGCAGGTTTTATTCACGGTCAGGTCTAATATGTACATTTGAGAAATCGTCCTGACCCCCTCGGTTACTTATGGGAATGAGCCTAAACAACGTGTACTCCTCGTGAGGTTCATTAGGACCATATTGGTACCAGAGCTCCAGAACTTTTTCTCGCGTGCACTATGCTTAGCTTAAACCTTGGTGCTTGTGACCTTGTGTGCACTTCAGATCTCATCCAAGTCGGCTGAATTTTAAGACTGCTTGAAATAGCTCCTTATGTCCTGTAATTTCCAACTGAGCCTTGGAGGACGGGCTACGAAAGCCAGCCTCAGTTTGAATGTCTGGTTTACTGCAGCCGGGTCCTCGCATGACCAGCACAGTCTTGCATGCATTCTCCAAAGTAGTATTAATCCACCGATACGGCATTTCGCTTACTTTCGAGTGTGCCCTAGCGCGATGAGTCATTGATAATGGCCTTGTCAAGTCGGTGTCGACGAATGCATTTCGTCGGAGGTCATTTGCATGTACCAGCCGCTCACTGTGCTAAGTCCATCTCCTGAACTGGCTGCTCAGGCATCGCAACACGTCTCAGAATCCAATGCTTTGAACGTGTTCACCTATGATTAGCAGGCGTGGAGTGACAAAAGTCTAAACCAAACCACCAGCTGGACACTCAACAAGAACGTACTCGAATTTCTACTGGATTGAAAAAACATGTCAATAGAATACACATCCCGTTGGGTGCATTCAAAATTACTATCGATGACAACATTTTGCACTGTAATTTCCTGAGATTGTTTGTAAATGAATAAATGAACTTCATTGGATTACGATATGCAGGTTGGTCTTAGGGGAAGCACCACTCCGTTCTTTTTTGTCGATGCGCAAACGTCCTACAGTGTCCCAGTGAAGTGACACTTTAGGTTCGGTGATGCAACTAGATACTTCTCATTTGCCTTTGTGTATGCGGTATTCAAATGTTCCTATCAAACTGACTTCCATTTGACTTCCATTTGACGAGCAATTCGTGCTCTTGTAAACAGGCAGCCAGTTCACCACACTCATGCCGAATTAAAAGGGATAAATTTATCGTACACCAACTGTTTTGAAATTCTACACTCACTCTCATTGTCTGATATGTTAGTCGATATTTGCACTGGTTTAACAATCAATCACCAGCATGTCAGTCGTACCGGCGTAGCCAAATGTGATGTTTCCAGGAGTTGTCATACGATTCAAGGCCCAGGTTTTGCTAGCACGATTAGGTCTGTATTAGGTGCTTTAAAGCAGTTTTAGCCTTTTCAGCGGAGAAGAATCAAGGGATCTTTTATACTAGTCAGTTCGTGCTCACTTTGCCGATTGTTCTATAAGGATAGGCTCGTCGACATGCCCAGGTGGAATATGGGCAAGTTATGGGTGTCTTTGATCCCGAGCATAGTTCTTTCATAGTTCTTAGCTGCCATTATGATGATAATAGGGTTGGTAAATGAGCCGTTACACGCTACTATGTTCCGAAAAGTCTGACAATTAAATTCCTAAAACTTGTCTTCATCATCATCAATGGAAGTTCTTTCCTTATAATAGTAATTCCTAAAACGCCATTTGAGTGCATGTGGAGATTCATAACATGTGTTGTTTTTCAGTGTGATGCAGGCTTCTGGCTCAAAGATTCCCAATTCTCAGTTTACAGGAAATAAGCACAAGCTGACCATAATCTACTGACCAACGGTGTCCGGCTGTCTCGGATTACCCGTGCAATGATATCGAGCGTGGATCTATAACTCGTCTACTCATATGAATTAGAGTGACTCATCTAAAAGGTACGATAGGGAAGGTCTCGCCAGTGATCGACATCCCGTTTCCAAGCTTAGAGAACTCATCCGCAGTGCAATGATGCGTTTTGACAGCCAAAGTTTCAAAACCTTTTCTGTCAAACTGTTTATTCTTCTGTATTGTCGTGACCGCGGAAATCAATCAAAAAAGGTTTCAGTTCGCTTATATAAAAACTCACTTTATTTAGTAAAACCACTGTGCTTTTTTATTAGTATATGAACACGTTGTTGCCTGGGTATTGACTCCCACCCCTACCATACAGTTTGGTAGCATTGCATCCTAAGAACGGTCCAAGGCCATCAAACGGCCACGCCCGACGCACTATACGGGTGAAGCTGATGGTAGTGGCTACATTAATCTACAGACGCGTAGAAAGCAGTACGGGTACGTTGGCATTCACAGGAGCTGCGATCGGCAATCAGATTTTAGAGAGTATACAGGACACCAGTATTTTGGAGTTACGTATTTAAATAAGGTTCCGACGTATGGCGGTTGCGACAGATAAGACCCACTCCCAATGAGTGTTCGTTTTGATTTACCTCGGACATGAAATTTGTTGAATTCCCTATTCTATCCTCGGGTAGCTTGAGCGGTAACGTTTGTCGAATTCCTTAACTTGGTTGTGACGACCTTAAACCTGGATCTTTTGACCTTCCCAGCAAGATTTACGCCTCAGAGTGAACTAGAATCTATTCGCGTTGTCAGATTCACTATGTCACGTTTTCGTAATTCTCCGTTTTCTTTGCTTCGGACCTGTGATTCGCTGTCTCTCCAAGGCATCTTCAAATTGCAACGCATAAAAAATTGAGTTTTATGTTCCTCCTTATAACACGCTGGAAGATTCGTTTTTTTGCCTCCACTTGGTCGGCCTTTATTTTGAATTGTTTCTGCTAATTGGATCGGCTAGAACTGTTAGTTGTTTTTTTAGAATATTGTGGACCTTTGCAGTTGGTGCACACCTAGAATGGTGGACTGCCTGGTGATAGGTATCATGGGTTTTGCTTGCCTAACTGAAAAGGTGGGACTGAGGAGCCCAACCACCGCAGCTGAATGAATACTGAAGCCTAGTACAAATTGTGACAGCTATATTTTTCCCAGTTAATGTTGGTATGGTTTTTGGCACACAACCAACTCACTTGACGCCGACAATGACAGTGCATCCTTCTTTGGAATTATTTGTGGAAGTCCAAACGATTGGCTTTCGTAAAATAATGAACAAATTAAGATAAAATGTTGATGAGAATGTCTGTCTATTTACGGGTAACCTCTCCGGTTATGATCTCTGCCTCTAGGTTAGGGGTATCCTTTATCGGAAAGATCCTATGATATGTACCTCAAGTGCACATTTCATGATAATATAACTGAACAAATAAGTAAATAGCCAAATATCCAACTGAATGAATACACCAATATTTGACTGAACGTCTGACCAGCTAATTAACTCGCTCAGTACTAACTCAACTACGCTCTGTTTGAATGCATTATTTGGATTTTCTTACTAACTGATTGGTAATCATTCAGTAAATTGATCTGAACTCGTAAATATTCGAGTCATCATTAATCACACGTGGATCTCAGAACGACGGTCACATTTTTGAATTGTACACATTAACTCTGTCAAAAAAGTGGAGCGTGCTGCTTCCACGCATCCATCATTGTAAAGCCAACTGTTGTTTGCTTTGGATTTGTTTCCAGACAGGACTGTAGTTACATACACACACTCGTGTACTTTAACCTTCATATGCTTGTTTGCCGGGGCGTCTGATCACTTTAGTTATGCGTGTCGAACGATACGAAACACCTACTGAGGTCTGTGTTATCGAGCTGTGCGTTCGGTGTATACTGGTTTCCTCTAAAATAAATCCCAAAGAAGCTTGAGATATCGCCTTATGGTTACTTTTTGTACACTATTTTGTACGACTGGTGTTTGTTGTGTATGGCCACACTCACACCTCTTCTTGCACCGTTTCCTTCATTGTGGACTCAGTAGGTAGTGTGGAAGTTTCTCCATACTTTGCTGAGCGCTGCGGTCAGCAATAAATGCTTTTTTATCAAAGTTCGATTGATACTGAGGTAGACTTTTTAATGAAGGAACTTTCAGAGGCACTAGAAACAGCAGATCGGTTATCGCGAAAACCCATGGGAGGTATTCGAAGTGTGTATAATACGAAGATATAGTGTTTGGATGAAGTTACTACGTGCTCCTTCATAAGTGATTCATCAATGAAGGGATTATTTGGACTGTTCGTATGAAAGTCGAAAAATTTACCCAGTGGATGTCAGTACAGTACGTTCCAGTCATAAGAGTTATCCCGAAAACAAAAAAATGTTTAACAATCTCCAATTCAGTTAACATTGTAACAGATACTCCCTTGCTTACGAGAGATACAAGTTTGTAAGCTGGCTTTCCCGCACTGTGAAATCCTCTGGTAATTGCAAGGAAAACACTTTATTCCAATGAAGTAGCGACCTAACGGAAACAGAAGACAACCCACGAGTGGTCTGAAATGGTCCCTTAAGAACATTCCGCTCGCCGGGTAGGGCAAGGTAGGCCAAATTTTACTTATGCCAATCCCAAATAGTGATCATAGTTCCCGGCTGGACACAGACTGTATCACATCCCAAACATGTACAGTGGTATTGGAGCTATAGCTCTGGTGGCTAAAGCAGAACAGGTTATAGCAGAACAGATAGCTTGCACGCACATACATGGTAGGTCAGTGTCGACTGTGGCGCCCAGTTAAAACAAAGAAGGTATCAAAAAGGGAATATAGGCTTCATTGTCAACGAGTATGCTTTTGGTAAGAGAATTGAGTAATCGGTAGCTTGTCCCAGCTGGAGGTCAGTCTTGTCAATCATTCCTCGTGTAATATTTTGGTGAAATACTTCCTCTTTTACCTCTCACCCACCCAACTGCACACTAACGATGTTCCATCATTTAGTGGCGAAACCTCTGCTAGATAATTGCCCAGTTCAACGAGCAGATCACCAGCCAACTGATTGGTCGGTAAGGGTATACGCCCCTCCTGTGTTGCAAGGATCGCAGGCTTGCCGAGTGATTTTGAAGCATTGTGTTCCAGAAAGATTGACCCTCTTCGATGGCATCCTTGATGACCTCAGCTGAAGTCAGATCGCTCTGCAGATAAACCATTGTATCCTAGTATAGGTGCAGTTGAAAGTTTCGGTGAGAAACTCTGTCCTTTCAAATGGGTTAATGCACACCGTTTTGGAATTGTTTCAACTGGTGTATTGAAAACTCGTAAGATACTTTCATTACCTAGAATAAACGGATCTCCCTGGTCAAACATGCTCCCTTAACTTCCTCTCTCTCTCATTCTCTTTCAGGTGCTTTGGGACTTTTTGTTTTACCCCGAGAACGGACCGCAGGCACACTGTGTCAATTCTGAAGACTTGTCAAAACCAGAACTTTATGCAAAAGCCCCAAAGGGTCTGATTGCTGACTATTATGAATCCCATAATGGTATAGCTAACGGTGATGTCAAAAAAACGGGCATTCCTAAAATTTGATGTTTCCCTTACAGTCAAATACCACATTCCCTTCCCCCAAATAACCGCTTACATTCACTGGACGCGACGATTTTCTCGACATTGAATTTTGCGATTTGTAATTTCCAAGCTTACTACTCTTTTCATGACATCTAGGTTTTTGAAGAAGACCGACAATTTATACGTGCTCCGATGGACCAAATTGTAGCCCTGCTTTGTGACGTGAAAAGTGTTTGGAGAAACTGTCATCCGCTGTTGTTTTTTGTGTACTCCTTTTTTATCCATATTGCTGTTGTGTGATTGACAGATCAGATCGTGTCGGAATGCTTTCGAAATGAGGTATCCTTTATTAGTTTGTATCACCATATTTGCTTGTCTAAGTTTGACCAAATTTTCACTCAATGTCAATATAGATATTTTTTGGGAGATACCCCATCTGAGTGACCAAGTTCCTTGCAGTATCCTGATCAACAACAAGCCCATCATAGTCTCAAAGTTTCCAATAGACCTGTGGTATTTTCATAGTTGGGTACAGAGAACATACTACTCATGGAACTGCATCACAGACTGGCCTAGATGCATTGTCAATCTAATCATCTAGTTAGGCTGAACTGCTCGCATTTACGTCAACGTTTTTTCTGGGATGTTGATGGCCGTACTGCGCGCGTGACCTAACAGTTGGGACCGCTTGGAAGAAAACCGCAAGTGTCCTAAGTAATGTTGGCCACTGGTTACCGACTGTTCAAATTGCAAGATTCAAAGTAAGTTCAATCACGTGCCCTCTAGAATGAACACTAAATTATACTAATAAACGTCTAGACACCAATGACTTGAGCTGATCGGATCGATAGACATCTTTCCAGCAGCGTACACGAAAACCTCAGGACATCTCGTGTTTTTCATCACAGTTTCAATCCTAGTTGATCGTATTTGGTTATTTTTTGGTGGGCAAGTGATATATCCCATCAGAAAATTAGGTGCGAAAGCGGTTGAAGGATCTGGTGTAAAAACACCGAAACGAAAGGATCATCTCACAGTACCTTCCAGGCAGTCAGTTGCGGGTTAAAGTTTCTTGTAATTTGTCCGAATATCTCTGACGGATCAGTTTGTGGAGACGATGATGGACACATCCAGAAGTTGGAGCACCTCCCTCTGAAACTCGTTTCCATTCGTCTATGGGAATAAGTGACATTTTGGCACAGCTCAACATGGAGAGGTTGGACTGCTCAATTTACATTCGGCTGCACACGTTGATCAAGGGCTCATCGGGTATTCTCTTGACCAACTTGTGTATTATGTTCCAAATCCCCATGCCTCAGGAACAGAATTGGTTTCTGCTCTGAAACGGTAGTGGGAAAGCATCAGCAAAACTGTCAATCTCCAAGTGAGACTTTGCCCTTTAGAGGTCAAATCTGCATGTTAAAACATGGGGCCACCACAGATAATGTGATTAAAATACTTTGTGCGGACAAATAAGCGTCAGACAAAACGATGCCGTCCACATAAACGAAGCTCAATAATCTCTTTGTGGATTTGAGTTTGAAACCTAGATTCGTGGTCCAATAGAGTGTAAATTCCATGATGAGGTTGATGACAAAGCTGAACAAAAAATGATAGGAAGGACAGTCCTAACAAATTGTCCTTCACAAATTGTCAGGGTGGTTTGAGACACTTCACTGTCCACCCTAACCGGACAGAAAGTGTGGAAACACAGTTCATGAGAAATGCTCACGAAGTTCAGGGCATCCTCTTATTGCCGAGGATATTTAGCAGGGCCCGTTCATGCATAGAGTTGAAGGATCTTTTAAATTCCAGGGAAACCGCGATTTTTTGGTCAGCCATCTACGAGAAACTGCTGGGGCATTTGACATAATGTGAAAATATGATCAATACACCGTTTCTCAGGTTAAAATCATGCTCAGTGCTTTCGGACCTGCAATTCACATGTCAAATGTGAGTGTAACACTATAGGCGAGGCCAACATCCGCGTTGCCGCGGGCATTAAACCCATATTTCTGTGGCTAAAACTACTATTTTGAATGCAGGTACGACCACTGATTGGTCCTAAATGACCAAGATATGTTCTTATATCAAAATACCGGGGAAAAACCTAATCAAGCAGAATGTAATTTTCTCTTTAGCTTTGAACAATGCTGAGAGAAACTGGCCCGAAAGTCCGATGACACGTTGGAGCGCAAATAAATTGATGGGGATTCAAGATGGGGGTCAAATGAAAGACAGAGGCACAGGGCCAACTAAACTGTCGCCAGAGATACTCCGCCCAGCGCCGCTAGTCTTTTTTATATATTATGTTTCCAATATTGTCCGCAGAAACCCCATTCACTTTTGATTCCTACTTTGCGGATTAGCCGAAACAACCCGAATCCATTTCCTGTCCAACAGGCCCCTTTCATTGTTTGAACTTTCTGGTTCCACCATATCCCTGTCCACAAGCAGAGTACGTATTTTGTGGTCATTCGTTTTGCCGAATGCCCCCTGATTCCGAGGGAATAAATGGTCTCGCATGAAGCATTGATAGTGACCTTTTTAAGGTCCACGGTTGTGCACGGAAACACTACAAGTATGGCTCTTGGCCTTATGTATAGACGTTGTTACCTCTTCCCAGTTACAATCAATGTCAACTCCAAAGCTTCCTGTAATGCAGTGCATATTAACCTTTATTCTGGTTCTCCAGCATGTAGCTTACAAGGCTTTTTGTCGCTGAATAAGGGGAAAGCTATTGAAAATCTTTACTGAACCAGGGATCAATCACATCCAAAATGATCTCCAGTCAAGTAGTGCACTGTTCGATTGGTAACTGATGATACTGTGACCGATAATACTTCAAGACTGCTTAATGATTAGAGGGCACCAGTTGGCGCCTTTTGCATCTTACCTTATTACTGTTGAAATACAGCCTGTGATGAGTGCGGTGTTGCAAAGAACGCTAACTATTGTCATTACTTTTTGCATCAAGACCACACGTGTCATCAAGCTGTGTATCTGATGAACTGGGATACCCAGGCTGTGCATCGAAATCTCCCGATAGTGTGATCACATTCGGCCTCTTCTTGGTGGACATTTGGGTGCTCGTCTCTTAATAGAAGGTGTCTTCCAATCATTCGGAACTACAGTTCTTAGGTGTATAAACAAATGTCATAAAAAGACTCCAGTGTTTCGACTAGTGCGTCACATTCGGCCTCTTCTTGGTGGATATTTGGGTGCTCGTCTCTTAATAGATGTCTTCCAATCATTCGGAACTACAGTTATAAAAAGACTCCAGTGTTTCGACTAGTGCGAGTTTTCATTGAAGTAAGAAGTCGGATGGCACAGAGTCAGTTGCATACAGGTTCTCAGTCGAACAATAGAGCCTCAGTTCGCATATTTAGGTCTGCATCAACATCGGTGCAACTCGCTGCAACACGCGCAGAAGCACTCGAAGTTTGTGGTTGTTTAGATTGAACGGATACAATGATCTTAGTAAGTATACCTACTCAGTGTATCCGAGGTTCGGAGGTACAGGAGACGTTGGTCGATGTAGTATCAAGATTTCGCGCAAAAACAGCTTATTGGCAGATGTGCCAGAGATAGACGGTTGGTTTTGCCGCTGTGCTGGGCCATGTGGTTGCGGCCTCGACACACGTCCAGTCACAATGCAATTATGATTTAAAATCGATCAGAGATGAAGTGTGTATGATGAAGAGGTGTGTGAGCACCAAACGGGACATAATCCAAACTTATGTCAGGCTATTTGATGGCAGTTTCTGGACTGTTGCTCCAAGTCTAAAGGACTCCATGAAAGGTTCCAGAATAGTCCATCTTGAACACCTCGATTGGTGATGAAACGTTTGCAACCAAATTGCCCAGCTCATCGAACAAGCCAACGACCATAAAACGTGATACCTCTACAGGTATCTCTACATACAAGCGCATATTTTTGTATTTTCTGGAAGACTGTTAAAATAGGGTGCCCTTGGATATGCTTCATGAAGGGTCCACTGTAGCGAGATACCATGCACGACGAATCTGTCCTCGCGTGTATTTGGAACCTGCCACATTAAAACGTACATCTGGTAGAAACACTAACCAACATGTCTTTGCTTATAGTTTCTCCTGTCACAACATCACAAACGTCAAAGTTCAAAACCGACCAGCAAGTCAACTAGGGCTTCAGTGATCCTTGAGCTGGCGACGAACAGCCCCGTGAAACCTAATCTGAAATTATTAGTGCGCGGCGAGTGTCATCACTTCTACCTCAAGTTTGATCAACATGTGGCCTTAGGACGTGTCAGATATATTGATTTTTCGCCAGAATCCTATCACACGTACCATGATGAAATGATCGAGGTGAGCCATGCACACAAGTCTTGTACCAACAGATTTGGACCAATGCCGCTACGCTAACGAACATACGCAACTTTCGACCCATGACAGTGACTGGGTTCGCAGAGATCGTTAGTGTCTACAAAGTTCAGAGGAAGTATATAACCCGCTCTGAGTTCTTTTAGGTCCGCTCTACTCTCGACCCGCATAGATCCTCGCTACTACTTGGAAACAACCTTTGAGCGAGGCTGACATTGATTTAATAACAACTCTATTTGAAGATGACCTGTAGTATTGTGCTGATCAATTTTCTCGAAACACGTGCACGAGATGCAACACGATCAGGTAGCCACTTCGGAGTTATGGAAGGATGTAAAAACAGTGTTTCAACTGGTGTTTTTGGTCATTTTCTTTTATCCGAGGACGGGCTGACTGACATACATGTGTGTGAATTGTTTGATTCGCTTCTGACCAGTTATTGTCCGCAAGGCAAAAATAGTACGCAGAAAAACACGATAAAGTAGTATTTCATCCCTTCTCAGGTCTTTATTTTCGTCAGTGGAAAGTCACCAGCTTCACTGCATCTCCTCTAGGATCGGGACCTCTGCACATGCGAGCCTTTCTTGGTGAGCCTTGACATTCATAAGACGAAGGCATAACTGCTGTTTTAAGGACAGTTGCCTGTAACACATCGAAATATTTGTGAGAGAAATCTTGGTTATTAGCGAACGTACCTGATTCTGCCGAGCAAATTCACCAGGATAAAGATTATTTCCTTTTTGAATCCCAAATGGTGTGTGAATGAGTGTAGTTCTTGAATTTTGTGAAAACAGAACACGAGGCTAATGAAAAGTTGAGAACTTCTTCCGTCTAATGAGCTCGAAGAAGATCAAGATCGGTCGTGGTCTGTGAAAGCGTCTTCAGCAAAACTATGAGTAGTATTTTCTGTCAACATAAATCCTGAAAGCCATGGTATACCACCGTCTCATCTGTAATGCCGTCTGCCACTGCGCCAATAAAAAGGAATATCTTGTTAAAGCGTCAGTGCTATGATAACTGTTTGACGCACAGTTTACATCAGTCCTCATTATTATGTCTGTAAACGTACATCAGTAGGACTCGTATGTAGTTGAATGGTTGACTCTTTAATATACAGTGTACGATCCTGTGCCACGGCCGTGATCTCAAAGCGATGAATTGGTTAGTTAGCCTAAACACACGATCTAGGTGTCCTATATAACGGGAAACGTGTAGTCTAATTCAGCGAACGACAATCAGTTATAATTGCAACGAAACCGAATTCTATGAACCTCACTTGCGTTTGTTCAGTAGTCGAAATTGGGCAGCAAACAATATATTGAATCAAACGTACGGAGATAGTATAGATAGATAGACTGTGGTTCTATAGTAAATTACCAGTGAATAATGAGCAAAACTAAAGGAAAGCTTACTGCTAGACTGAACCTTCGGCAGTTAGCAACGCGGTATGACACAGAAAGGGCAATGTGCTATCAGACAAACTAAGCGGGAAAGATGTTGCGCAGTTCAAAGTGGCGCCAAATGTTCAACAACGAACCCAGAAATGAATTCGAAAAAATCGAGTCATGAAACAGCTAATGTAGACTCGACTGTGTATAAAATAGAATAGTTCAGCACTGGAACCTGAGCACTCACCGAAGGGCAATGAATTAGTCTGAGGAACAGGGAAACATAAATAATCACGCCACATGGAAGAAATCGTGAATGCCCAGCGAAATCATGTGATCGAACGGGAATTTTTTGTCATGCTTTATTAAGCCAGCCTTTCGTGTGATAACTAGCTTCCAGTGGGCTAAACATTTCACGACTATTTTCAAGTTACCGGCGTAAAATCGATATGCATATCGGCAAGGATAGCACCGTGAAAAGTGTGAGTGTCACGCATTCAGCAAGACTGAAAAGCTCACGATCTGTGTTTACCGCAATCGAATCGATCGAGCTTCTATGCACATACGGACGGCTCTATGGAACGGAGTAGCAAAAGCTGACTTGGATGGTGGCAATGAGCTTAAAGATGTGGGGCTTCCAGTTTCAACTCGGATTTTGCTCAACTTTGCAATCCACCGTGCAATGTGTTTGAAGGTCCGTTGAACCAGCAGTTCTATTCTTTCTAAATGAACTTCACTGAAACTTGGAAATGAGCTGATGGATAACATGTGATACAGGAGTTTCGTGCAAACTGACCTCGTGATGCCCTAAACGAATTTCAACATGTGGCGAAAAAAATCTGAAATGAGGAGACGCATAGGTGAGTGGAAAAGTTGAAAAATTCGTGAAGTTCACTACCTAGGTATGTTTTCAAAAACTTATTTTTTCGTTTATATTTCTGAAACAACACGTGTGCAAATTACCACAAGCAAGGCCGGTTACCAATTCAAAGGCGTCAAGGTGGGATCGAACCTTGGTCACCAAAATGGTAGTTCGTAATCTTATCCGCTCGGTAACCGTTGTTGGGCAATTAAACAAATTCATCTGGTTTAGAGGCAGCAAGCACGGTCAGCCTGGAATGTCAACCTATACAGCACATGGAGAACGTTTCGCAGGAGTCATTGGTAATCAAGGCTTCCTTGATGAACTCTTACGCTTTCTTCCAAGTTCGTCCACGTATGGAATTTTACCTGAGTCCGGTATTCAAAGAGGTCCCGAAGCGTTACCTGTAAAACCTCAATGCCTAACCCCATGGGCAATAAGACAAATTAACCGAGGTAATGCTGGTTGAATTCACGTCAAAGTCACTCCATACCGTCCCAGAATATGATCTGTCAAACGAACAACCTGGAGAATTGGTAGTGTTAGGAACAAGGTTTCGTAATTCAGTTGGTAACCACACAATACAGGGCTAAAGTTGGCAAGCAAACCGGTGAGCGAGTTTTCGCTCACCAGCGCAGGAATAATGGATTGCTGGCTGCACTAAGAAAACCGACAGTGCTCTCCATAAGCCCCTTCAAATCACAATGTGCACCAGATAACAAAGTTAAAATAGATCGATTCTTTTTCTGTCGCAGATGTAGACCTCCCTCGAAGATAGTTTGCATTAAAATTTTTTCACTGAATCATCGGCGCCAAATCAGTGTGTGAAGCGGGCACACAAGAAACGATAACTCAAATTTGGCTAAGCCACTCCTATTGGGTCTTCGAGGCTGTGTGCTGTTGAAGCGAATGCATTTCATAGGTTCGTATGCAGACTCATAAACTGAGCTCATGACTCATATTACTTCATCAACATAAACCAGTTTATTAGTATTTATGAACAATGCACTCTTCGAAATAAACCTTCCGAATTTAGCGAAACACACTCATTTGCGAACTAATTTGGTTTTGCGAGAGACTCACCTGAAACCTAGCTGAATCTCTCGTTTGTGATGCTTCCAGACACCAGGCCACCTCGTGTTTCTGTCGCTATGATATTCGAGATATCGCGACACATGTATATTTGTAATCCATAAGGTTGCTGAAAATTCGTCAACCTCCGAATATTATTATCCTGGGCAGCTCAAAATGATATTTTGTGGTTTTTTTACACAGCCGATGTTTAAAGAAGTGAGCGAGACACTTCCGGTCGATTTCAGGATATCCAACGTATGATAATAACAGCTCAGTATCCTGAGGACCACTGAGAGCTGATCTCTATCCGATTGCAGAACTCAGTCGCTGTCACTGATTTGGAGGGATTAACGAAGGTACAAGTGCTTCTCCGTGGGGCCGTCGTTCTCATAACCTTTAAACCTTAAAGTAACCCTTCATTTAGGAGTATTTCACAGTCATCCATCTAAGTCCGGAAGTGCTATTTTTTATCCGGTTGCTGTTAGTTAGTTTCAGGGTAACTAAGTATGAATATCAGTTCATAAATTAGAAATTCGATGACCCCAAAATGCTTGAACTATTCTCATCTCCACTGTACATTTCCTCGACTTGCTAGAACGGGATGGTTCCGGTAGCTGGCTTCTGACTTCTCGGGAATCTGTAGATTTAGTGGCTTGAGTAAGACCACTAAAAAGTGACTTACTGTAACTTTCTAGAAATCTGTGTCAAAATTATAGGACAAACACAGTTTCGCCTCTCGATCGACTGAAAGCTCGGAACTGTGAGGTCAAGTTAAGTGTGTCGGGTAGTTATAAGCAGTCAGTGACTTGTGTTTGCTTGCCATTATGGGCTCTCTGCGTACTTATGACACTTTTATGCGTGGCACATGGCGTTGAAGGTATATTTTTGCCATTTAATCTCACACCAGACCCAGTATGACGAACACTTTGTGCCTGATGTGCGAGTCTTGACTGTGCTAGCGCATACTGCGCCTTGAAGAGCATTCACCATTGTTTGTCCTTTCTTTGGTTGTTAGTCTTTAGACGCCTGTTCCCATACCAAAATCTTTACATACTTTGGGATTCACCTCATCAGACTGACACTGTCCTTGGCATGATTTCGAATGAGACGTTTCTCTCTTTTCTCCCATATTCTCCTGTTACTCTTTCGCATTCATCGCTTGCATTCACTTCTTATGTTTGTGACCATGCTCTTCACAAATTAATGATAATAATTGCAACACTCTTCATGGAGCTCTTCTATCTAGTACTACTACGTAACTCAGCCCGCAGGATGAAAAGGCACCCCTTCCCAACGAAATGCATCTGTTGGCAATTTTTCGAGCAAAACTAGATTTAGACGAATGCACTGGTTTGAATATTAATTCGGTTTTGACCAGAGACTGACCCACAGCGCAGGTGAATCTCTGGTTTATGACGTTCTTACGCAACTGAATCTGCCACGCCGGGTCGCCTCATTCTTCAGTTGGCACCATATTGGAGATATCGCGATACATTCCATAGACGTAATACGCTACTCATAGGGTGGCTGGACATCATAACGAGAGATTCAATGGGTACAGGTGAGTCTTCCATCAAAAGGAAATTGATATTCAAATGAGCGTATAAATCTGAATCTGTCCAATTCGTGTTCAAATAGAACATAAGTTTGAGGGAAACTCGGGGGGGGGGGTCTACCTATTGAGCATCAACAAGGGTGAAACCGGTCGTTCTTTCGAAGAAGTTTCAGCAACCATATAAGTACTGTATGAAGCCAGTAAAACTAGTGTTGCCTATGGAGCAATTTCGCATGTATTATCTCCAATCAGCTAGTTTACTCAAGCTATCTATGTAAAATCTAATTCAAGGGTAATTACACTGCTTCTTGGGCGCTTGTGGCCGAAAGGCTAGGTTTTGAACGACTAACAAGAAAGTCGCGAGTTCAGAACTCTCTTGGGGTTTCATGAGTTGCGCACTACTGGTGATTCTCATCAACAATGAAACAGCTGTGCAGTGTTTCTCGGTTGTTTAGAATAGATTTGCTTCACTGGGCGGACGAAATCACAGTTGAAATCACCCAAAATGAACTTATGTTGATTACCAGACTGAAAACCAGCTGGTGACTTCAGGTGACATTGGCATCCACCCAAGATAGGCAAGTTTGAATTCAAAATCATATGGGCTTCAAATAACTGTTCACTTTTAGAGACTCCAGAAGTGATAAAAATTCGGATAGTGACCCAGCAGAGTTGCCGACACCAACTACTGCTTCAGCCCCTGGGTTTTCGTAGTTGAAACTGAAGTAAGATGAATCACTCGCCATCTGTCCTGTCGCTAAAATATTGCAGTCAAAACTGCTCTTTGCTAATGGACTGTTTCGTCTTTTTTGATACAGTTTCATTCACCTCATGATATCAGGTAAATGGGTTTGTATTTCACAAAAGTCAATAAGTCCTTCGTTTCTTTGTATAGAATAGCTGCAGCATAACTCCGTAATTTCAACAGTTTTGCGCAAATTTGCTGGTGCAGACCATCCCGGGAACAAGCGATCTGAGAAAGTCATTTTAAGTCATTAGTGGCTACTGCCGTTAGGTCATCGAATCCCCAAACTTGGACTACGCTGATTTAGGGGAATGCATGTTGAGAGAAAATTTTATGTAGACAGTTTGGTAGATCGAGGTGGTCCCTCAATTCTACCGCGGCACTTGGTGGGTTTCTTTGAATCTTTCCGGCTTTTATTCCGCCCAAGAGGCTGGAATCTTTAGGAGAGGTTTCAGTGCACACTGACCAAGCTATCCTCAATTTCGGAACGTTTAGCACCATCAACAATAGGATTATTGCGAAAAAAGCTAGCTATTTGTGGAGAGGCGCATTAGCACAAGATTTAAGTAGACGGTAACACTAGTCAGAAATTTTGAGCAAGACCACGATCTTATAAATTCTAAAATCGAATATAACACACAAGGCAAAAAAACGTTTACAGTATGCAGACATAAAGACTGTAGTTGTAAAAAGCATTCCGTCATATGATTTTTACGTAGTCTTCATTTTGTGATTGCTCCAAAACTTGTAAACTATGCCCATAACAAGTTCAGATAGGAATCTCACGGTATACTCTCGGACAAAAAGCAGAAGAGGTCTGCGTCACAAGCGAAACACCCTTTGCAATGATGTTTACCCTCCTGAAATTCCATTGTAAGGAGGGAGGGGAATTTTCACATCTTTACTGAATGATTTTCAGATCAAGTGCATCACAAAATGTACAGGGTTCATAGCGCGCCTCTTGGTTCATTCAGTGAGAAATGAAGTACCTTTAACTC
>NW_008751852.1:470309-496885 GCF_000715545.1 Opisthorchis viverrini | reverse complement strand
GCGAAATAGAAAGAGAAGAAATAATTCAAGTACTTTGGGTAGGATTACCGACTGCCCCCTTGAACACCTGGTTAGTTGATATAGAGGTAGATGTTGGTAGCTTACCGACGAACTACAGGGCACCAGGTTAGGCGGGATTCTGCATCCATAAGGCTTAGCCGCTCGCACTCAGTTGCTGCTACAGCCAAGAAGCCTATCTCGCACGTGGTTGGACAACATCAATGCCAGCTCCGACTGGACGAACGTTTGGACCCAAAAGCCATCATGATCCAGTATCCGCCGGATACTGTTTGCCAGTGATAAATCCAGGTGTCAGAATTTCCAGAATGTTGTCGCCGCGACGTGTGGTGCATGTGTTTTCGATATGGTTTCGAGCGGTAATAAACGTTTTGCACCTTTGGTGGTTGTTTTGTTGGGAACGCTAGCTTGGAAGACTTATACCGAGAACTAAGCTGAGAAAATACCGTTATTACACACCCCCAACTTAGCACGCACTGATGACGTCACCTCGGGCGTGACAAAGAGATCGCAACCAAATTGCTCGGCTCACCGGACAAAATAGGAAACAAATGTCTGGTTAACCGATCGATCGATTAATTGGTTGACTGGCTCGTTGACATGTTCATCGTTTCATTGATTAATTGATTGAGGAGATGAGCCCGGTTTTACATAAACAAGTATATTCTCTGCATTTCATTGTACGTACAAAGGTGATATCCTAAGGATCCACAGGGTTTATAGTTATGCTTCCGTACAGAGTACGCGCAGATTTCTTTGCAAGTGAAGTCAATCTGGATTTGATGCTCGATTTTGACAAGCGCCTTGGTTGTTTTCCATTCATGCACTCACTCAACCAGATCGAACCATCACAAAGACTGCAGTCAGTTCCATGACACAACTGACAGTCAAGTGTACTTACTTCAAAAATCAATATAACTGCGTAAACATGTTATTCAGTTTACCGTGAGTTGTCTCAGTCTGAATTGATTATGAAAATTGGCCCACAGAACATGCCGTTGGGAAGATACAAGTATTCCTGTAGTAGCAATATAAGCTTTTTAGATGACGGAAAAGAGGAACGAGAAAGCTGTCACAAAATTGGTTGCACCTCGGTTAAAAACATCATATTCATCAAAATACACTCATTTGCAATCAAATTTGGTTGTGCGGGAGGCTCACTTGGAACCCAGCTGAGTTTCTCGTTTGTGGTGCTTCCAGGCAACTGAATTTGCTGCACCAGGCCGCCTCATGTTTAAGTTGGTACGATATTTAAGATATCACGATACATGCATAGACTGTGCTTACCTGGTGAGCCTCAAGAAGGGTGAAACCGGTCGTGAGTTGTCGAAAAATTTTCAGCAACCCTATGAGTAGTGTATTACGTCTGTTATTATATTCATTTCTACTGGAACATGTTCCGTGGAGCATTGCCAATCAATAATGGCCCAGTGTAAACCATTATTATTGCGCTTTTCTTATTGGAGATGTTCATTGTGCAACTGATTTCCATTAGGGATGGTTGTCACACTATCCATTAGCTTCTGTTCATCACTTAACCATTGGTCCATCTTGAAAGGAAACCGAATCCTATCCAACACAAAGCTCGATCCGTCCACCGGAAATCAAGCAAATCTGTCAGAATTCTCGTAAACTCCTGTCTGTCTAGATGCAAGTGCTTCGGTGTTGTTCCAGGAACGTCACAACTCTATTTGAGAAAATATCAAGAACTATAGAACAGATGACAAGTAGATAAGGAAATCCAGCGATATGTTTCATATCTCGACAGAATCGGTGATGGGCTGTTTGCTGACAGATGTATATCAAGTGCTCACGCATTTGATGGGGGGAGATCCAATATGGACGTACTATTAACAGGCGAGTTCATTCAGGGCAGGGAGCAGATACTACTGGAAGTAGCTGGTTGTACCCACTCGCTGCCTGTGCTCAAACGGAAATGCGCTGCACTTCTGTCCTGCGCGTAGAGTTCTTCTCCAGACATGCTCCTCAACTGGGTGATTCGTTTCGACACGGTGAGTTCATCTAGATACATTTTCACTTGGAAAACCATGACCCATTTAGAGTTTTTTTCAATTTATCAACCATAAAAATTGGGTGCGCTAGTTCGAAGTAACAAGCATGCTTTGGTGGTCAAAGCACAGAAATATTTTCATGCATTCAGAACTGAATTCAACAGCATTCATTTGTTAAACACTCGTGATTCGTTACCAGTGTGCCTCTGTCAATAATTCTGGCGACAATGTAAAACCCAGAGTTTCATGTGGGTTCCCGGTAGGGTTTTCATACATCCAAATTGGTTTGCAAATAAGTGTATTTTGCTAATCGATAATTTTATTTATTTATCAAATTTAGACATACTGATTTAGGGAAACCTTAGAGAAATAAACAGAAAAATAAACACTTATAGATCTACCTGCTTCAAGAGGCCACACTACTTCGTTCGGGCATCACACACATTCGAGGCATGTTCCTCAATAATCTCTCAATCCCGTACTCCACAGTACTTGGTCAGTCCCTACTTGGACGTAAAACACACAGTTGTGTCTATTTGGCTCATGTATCGCTTACAGAAACTTCCCATTTCAAGGCCAAACAAAGTTCAATATCATTAGTGTGGGACGACTGCTCAAAATCCGCAGACAGCCCACGCACCCCGCTTGAAGTTGGTCAGGTAGGCGTGGCCCTTGAAGGTAAGCTGACCGATCTCTGATTTGATCGGCAAATTTCTTTCTATTCTACTTTAACGCCAGTTGCTATGAAAAGGTCGAGTTCACACTGAGTGGGCTTCCAAATGTGCTCCTGTTTTCCGACCACAGCAAACTCGGTATGTTAAATAGGATTCTTGTAATAGAAGGGCATATCGACTACGTTCCATGTTAAACACTTCCAAGAGTTGAGAATCTCCCCGTTCTAATGATTTCACTATAAATCCCAGTTAGTTCCATCTTTTCTATCCAATATATTTGAATAACTCACTTGTCTTTCTAATCTATGCCCCGTAGTTCGTGGCATCATTCGTCAGCAGATATCTCCTCCGAGAAATACTGCAACTTTTAATGAGTTTTCCACGGAATTATATAACGCTTTGTGCCCCTCAGCACCAATGCATTGTTGTTATTACTATAATATAACTATTTTTTCACGAGATGCAGTACAAGCAGCTTCGTGTGAATGAAGTGGACCAGAAAAAGGACTACTTCCTACGAAAAGTTTGTCTTTATTTCTTTCCCCTGAAGACAACTTTTCAGGCCCTACATGGATTTGAGTGAAGCGTTTTGATAGCGGGGTCTAAATGGGATTATTATATTGAAAGCTCGCGTCTTTTTTAGTGATTTGTAGGTACTTCTGGAACCAAGTCCTGCCAATTTTGTAGGCCGACAACAACCGGTGCAGGATGCTGGCTTTTTGAATATGTCTGAGCAATGGCTTCGGCGAATGAATCGTTTCATGGATGGCTCTTCGACGGTTCTGAATAGAGCCAGTTCAGCGACCCATGTATGCTTGGAAGCATACTTTGGTATTTCATTAACTTAGATCCTAGAAATTAAAGCGCATTGAACCTTTTTCAACCGCAACGATGAGGTGACTTCTATCCATTCGGATTGATCTAACCGTAGACTTAACTGGACACATCAGCTAAATGCCAGGTATGAGCCTGAACAATGATCTCCGAGGAAAGATTCCAACACATCCTTGTCAGCCATTATCAGCACAGTGTACCAGCCGGAGAAACAAACAACTGCTTTCTTACTCACACCAAACTAGAAGCTAATTTAACGGTTGAACCAGTCCAGATCCTAGGTGATTGACAAACACTCACGGCAAGCAGCTGGCACTCCATTAGGTTTTAGCAATTCAGCAGTCCTCACGTGAATAACTAATTGAATCAGCTGGGTTCCCGGTGAGTCTCCCGTCAAAGCGAAATCGACAAGAAAATGAGGGTATTTTTCGAAATGTGTGTTATTTAGGCTCTACAGAACATAGGGTTGACGGAATCTCAGGGTTACGCCTACCTGACGATCCTCAGGAAGAGCGAAAAAGGTCGTGGGCTGTAAACGAGTTTCAAAAACCTTATGAGCAATGCACTACATCTACACATTGTTCTGCGATTTCTCGAATGTCTTACCAACTGAAGCTTGAGACGGCCTGATGCTGCTTATCCAGTTGCTTGAGAACATCATAAACGAGAGACGTAGCTGGGTTCCAGGTGAGTTTCCCGTCAAAATTAGATTGACATTCAAATAACACACACCAGACGCTAAATTTTCTGTCGTGTTGGTTAGTTGTTTTTCCACCAAAGAGTGACAAAGAGTTTCTTTGAGGTTAGTTGCTTACAAACTATGATTGTTTAATCCAGTCCCTTTAAATGGAACCTACAGATAGTTGTTGATGTTTCAGCATGCTACAAGTCATTTAGGGTAGTTGAATTTTTCACTTCCACCGATGGACAGACCAGCTTCACGTTTTTGTCTCACGACTGTGCGGCTGTGCAACCGCACGTAGCATTAAAAATATCACAGGATACCAGAGTAAGCACACTTTGATTAAATGTAAGTACTGAACACCGGACCATCCGCATGCAGGTGTCCACGTGCCATCTTGTCTCTGGTGCTGGAATGTACAAATCGACTATACCGTAAATAGCCCACAGGTCACAAGTGATTGACAACGTTGTTTAGTTTTTGGCTAGCTTAGGTCATCGTTGCTCAATAATCCAAGCTAGAAAGAACCTGTTCAAGAAAAGTTGTCCTTAATCTCACTCCGTTTCGTGCCTAAGTACAGTCACTCCATATAGCAAGGTACAATGAGTATAACAGTCAATTTTGTGTTGCACGTGAAGCAGAACCTGCTATTCTTGGAAATATTGAGCGATTCATGGGAACGATTAACTTGGCTATCCAAATAGCCTAGAAGCAACGATGAAGCCACACGTGTCTACACAGATTACAATGTACTCGTGTTCCTAACCTACCACCTGGATCCGTTCTTGGAAAGGCTGTCAGATACTCACTTTCCAAGCTACCACCTGGAGAATTTAGCCAGTGTTCCCAGTAAGCTACTGCCTGAGTGTGAGGAAGTCAAATGATAGAAGGAGGCCAGAAAACAACTCATGTGTGGTTACTTGACACAAACTAACAGGAGTACAAAGAGAAGTCAAAAAGATTATCACACCAAGCAACAAGAAGCAGAAGCGACAAATTATGAATTCATTGAAGAAATACACTGATTTGCAAATTTAGTCAGCGCCAATGAAAAACTCGAATGAATTCCAGCTAAATCAGTTACCAAGCAAAACCGGTGGTGCCCGTTCAGAAGAGTTCATCAACCATATAATTGGTGTGATTTCGATCAAATAAACTTCGGCATCTTCACTGTTGTGCCACAGAAACATGAGGCCGTTATTAAGCGTATTCAGGTGAGGAATATCATAAATGAAAAATTCACCCGCGGTTAATCTGAGTTACCAAGTAACAACAGCTTATGTCGCAAACAAGTGCTTTTCACCCCTTGCGTACAATTTGGTGTTCAAGTAAAATGTATGGGTTACTGGGACCACACCAACCCAATAAACCCCGTGAAGCCAAAACCAACGGGGAGCTGTCGAAGAGTTTTTATTTCAGAAGCCTTCGGGTCGATAAAATCACAGATGTACGACTCACCAGTCAACTTTATCTGTATTTATATAATCGGCATGAAGCAGGGAATTTCAACCCTGTCTAGCGCTCTGGTAAGACCCTTCATTTCGGCACACCACGAATGTGCAATTCTGGCTATACAGAAAGTTCTGTCATATAGGTGTGTAGTAGTGCACCACTGGACCAGTTCTGGTAAACGCGTATATCAGCACGGTGGAACTGGATATTTTAGCGAGAACTGTTTGACATTGATTAGTACAAGCTGATATGTCGATGGCGTTCAAGTAAATTGCTATTCATTCAGAGTTTAACGCTCGGTTCCGCTCACTTACGTACTAATGTCACACGTAATTTGAAGCAGGATAATGTGGCCCCATCCCGGAATGGTTCATTGACACGTAAACAATGCCAGTCGTATCTCTCTCTGTATAGACCAGTTTCTGCAATTCGAAGCAGATGAAACGGTATCCGTTCACGTTCACCGCTCACTGATATAGCGAGATCACAAGTTTGGGTATTGTCAAAATCTTGGTCAACTGTTTTGAGGTTGTGGAACATAAAAATGGGTACATCTATGACTTATTAACTGACTATAACTGAAGCTATAATACGGAACTAATGTAGCAGTTTCAAAGAAAGAACCATGCTTCAGTTTTCCTTTTGCAGTGGACTAATCCTTTAAGGGGACGAAACGTATAGTATACTTTACCAACAGCTCTGGCAGTGACTCAGACAATAACCTCCAACGACACAAATTGTATGTATCTTCAACATACAACGTTAAGGCTTGGTTGAACCAGTTAGTTGCCTAATCGGACAACTGATAAAGTAACAAGATAAGATGGAATCTAGTCCACCTGCAGGGTGCTTAGAAGGCTGGAAAGTGTATCTCTTAACTACTCTATGGCCTCAAATCACTTGCCAAACTTAAATCAGTACTTGTAAATTTAAACCAGTTTTACACAATTGTATGAGAAACCAAAAGATGTCAGAATACCGTTAGACATGTATGCGTTGGGTTGTATCTTTTAATCGAACTAAGATCTATTTAACCGATAGCATTTTGTCTGTTCTTACTGTCATTCTGGTCTAAGAGGAAACACAATTTAAGGACGTGAATCGCCTAATCGCTAGTGACCAGCTCTGATCAACGAAATCGATATGCGTTTTGTTCTATCTTACTCGCCAGAAATCGGTTGGCACTAATGACTACATCATCTGACTCTTTTTCAGTGATCGATATTTTCCCCTGCTGTTTTGTCTGCACTTGCACTTGACGTCTACACGCAGGTTGTAGATGCATAGTCTGAACCGATTTCTCCACTTTAACACACGACTGCTTTTAAAATCCGGCTGGTTTTGTGATGGTTGGATTCATATCAACTTGAAATTATTGAAGGTTGCGGGTTTCAGCAGCAAGTGGAAAAATGGTGTGCCTCGACTAGTTAACTCATGGCTTATTCACATTCAAGGTAGAATCCAGATGTCGAGTTTCAGTGTGTTTGCTTCACCAACTCCATATAATCATCGTTGGGTTTTAACTGAAATCAAAGAATGGTAAGAACGTATTTAGCTTTCAGAATAGCCTTTACAACGAGGATCCTAGTTGCAAAGAAGGAATGAATTATAAGCACACTTTTGGTTTCCCAGTCATCTTGCAGTAATGCTGTTTGCTGTTTAATATCTTTGTTCGTCTATATTATTAGAGCAGTGTGCCAAATAGCGAGTGTAAGCAAATGTTTTTTTATTTTTGTCATACTACCAGTCTGAATCCTCTTTTTTCGATGGAAACATAATAAGCGAGGTCAGTCAAGATATTTGATTAACTCACTTTAATGTAGTTGGCAATTAGGAATACTGACCGGAATCAATACCAAAGCAGCGATATACCGTCACCCATTTTTCAATCATGAGATTTATATCACGTGCTCAGTGATTAGCTGGCTCCTTGAGTGACATATCTGGTGGAGAACCTGTGTGACCTATGAGAGGTTTTCGTTCCTAATGAGAACACTTGTATTTGTAATGCACTACTCATAAGGCTGCTGAAAATCCATCGACAGCCCACGACCGGTTTCGCCCTTCTTCGGGCTCATCAGGTAGGCGCAGTCCTCGAGTTTCCGTCAACCTTATGTTCTAGTTTGTTCTACTTGAAACCAAATTGCACGAAATTAGAGAAGTACACTCATTTGCAACCTTATGTATGACTAGTGCGTTACAAAAATACTTATGTATCGTGATATCTCGAATATCCTAGAGACTGAAACATGAGGCTACCCGGTGCAGCACATTCAGTTGCCTGGAAACATCACAAATGAGAGATTCAGCTGGGTTTCAGGTGTGTCTCACGAAAAACCAAATTAGTTTGCAAATGAGTGTTTCGCTAGGAACACTTGTAATTTGATGGCACCATTAGGGAGTTTTAAAATCTCGATCAATATTCAATTCTGTTATGTTTAAGAGCCGAGAAGCACCAAAACCCGCATAAGTGCGAGTTTATTACATTGCTGATCAGCCGCTCATGGCCAAGCAATTTTGAAGCCCGTCAGAAATTCGTCAGGGGCACACCGCTGATGATTCCTAGCAAGGATGATCAGTGCCCCCCAAATTTTCCGTGCACAGTGGCGTGATATGCAAGGTGAAACCGCAATTTAAATTTTAAGAGTTCGTCAATATCTCCCCATCAATCAAACACTAACATACAGTGAACTTGTTTCGCAAAATTAAACAGTGTCTTTTGAGGCAATAAAATGGAAAGTTTCACCTGTTTGTACTCGAACACTACCAAACAGATGAGAAAGAGCGTCTTTGATCAAGCCCAGATGAACTGGTGATGGCCTAAATACCTCTATGTTAGGGTGGTATAAATGATTATGTGGAATGCCAATCCCATATTTGAATTTGACGGTCGAAAACGCATTGATTTACCTCTTTATGGTAGTTACTCCTGAACTTCCTGATACAACTTCCATGGATGTCCTCAAACTTGGCGCTAAACCATCATTTGTTATGTTCTGAAGCAATTTTGGCATAGCGGCAAAAATACAACGGTGCACTATTCATGAAATCCGTCAATCGTTATCGACACTTCGCGGTTGCTAGTGCACTCAGGTGTGTAGCCTAAGCGCCGTTGAGCTCTAACTGTGTGGTCTTCTTGGGCTGGATACGAAAAGCAAGGACAACAGAGAGAGACTGCTTCAGGTGTGTGTTGATCACAGACTGTCTTTCGCAATGTCAATTTACAAAACGGCGGAAATCGCTTTATACTGGAGTGCCCACCGAGGAACCAGTCCTGAATCCAAAAATGACCGAAATGACATCAGTAAACGGCGGTGGGGGGTCAATCATTGCTCGCTGCTCCCTCTGGAGTACCCGCGTGGACTCCGACCACATACTTGTGCGTCCCTGCGTTTCATTGCGTTTTTCCGGTCCACACAAAAGGCGTACACCTTGCCTAACCATCGAGAAGCTATTGGATTAAGAAATCCCACGAAACTATCAGAAAAAACACCTCGAACCCCCCCCCCCCCGAAGGGGCCGGTGCGGGATAATACCAGCCACGGAACCAAAAACCCCTCGAACCCCCCCCCCCCAATGGTCCGGTGTCGGATAATGACAGACACGGAACCAAAGCGCTAATCAAAGTGCAACCCAGCCAACCTCGCCAAATCATCGGATCTTGGATAGACCTGTGGTTTTACTGGAGGCCGTCGTCTTCGTTTTTTGGTCGTCCCTTGGTCCCCTTGAGCCGGCCATGTACACACATTGGTCCTGGTTTTGGTTTCCGACGCACATGAATCCAGTTCGGAAATTGGCTGCATCACAGTGGAAGGGTCAATATCGTCCAAGTCTCTGGATAAAACTAACTGCCTTAGCGAATGATCTCAAGTCTTGTCCGGCTAAACTAAATATTCTCAGGAAAAAAGAGGGAGTTTCATAAAAAGTGCAAATTCAGCTAACTGACTGCACTAAGGAATTGGAAAACAATGATTACATCAAAAAATGTGTACCAGTTGTTTAAAATCAGTTCGGTTTTGATCATATCTTCTGTTAAGGGCAAGTGCTACGCTGCACGACAGACGCACAGTTCTCTGTTGAGTAGAAATATCCATCAGCAGACAGATGGAATAACAATGAAGTTCTTATTTGAATCAGTCGTAGCAGATATATTTCTGAATGGTACTGCTATCGTGTCATATCCGCTCACAACAACTAAAGAGCGATTCCAACTTTTTGTTTCTATGGTTAAGGGATTGGGGCTTGTTGTAGGGGAGTAAACGAATAGTAATTACTATTTTGTGCGTGCTTTGTTTAATAGGTCAGGGTGGAAGGCTTTAAAAGAGATAAAATCGCAACCTCGCATGTCATGGCCAATAAACAAACTTGCACAGATTCGTGAGTGCGATTAGTGGGTGAAGCTTGGTCAAGGGTCCAGCTGATAAGATGCGTTGAATCTGCGCCAACGACTGAACTTTCCCTCAACAACCTTAATGGAGAATAAAATTCTCGGAGAAATTTGTGTTGCGGCACGTAAAACGGTCTCGTAATAATGAAAGGCCACACAATAACTTACTCAATATACTAATATAAATTTAACTTCTAAATAAAAGCAAGAGCACCTCTAAAATGACTACTTGCTAGCTGATCAGTGCCCCCAAAGGGTACATATGCTGCTCTGCTGGAGATCATCATTTAGCGGCAATCTAACAAGTGACAATAAACTAATCAGCAGGCTGCTGGTCTGCGGTTAATCCATGCTAATCTGTTTTTCTGTTTTCGAGCTTTCCGCAGACCGTACAGACCTATGACAGGTTGCCACTCCCCATCAGATTGTTGAGCACGTACTATTCTGAAAACCGCCTGATAGGAAAAGCCATTTAAGCGATGAGACTGAGAGTCACTTTACCCTATGCAATTCGTTTACAGGACAGGATCCCTACGAAACTGCCTATATAATCTCTCACTTATTCTCCATCTACCAGAAGCATACTGAACTTCGGTCGGATATGCAATATTTGCGTACTCCTACGGAGAAAAAATAGCAGCCGTTAGGTAATTCCACATCGGAGTGACTCAGAATAGTAGGAAACTGGATAACTTAAACGGGCACATCCGTTTACTGAGTTTCGTCATCCCATACATCACGAATCTCTAAAAATATGAGTGCAACGCACCTATGTGTCATCGACTGTTCGGTTTTACTCAACCTTAATCGATTGGGTTTATCAAATCACGTTAAACCCAGGTAGCGGGATGGCGTACCGAGCTCACCAGTTAGAATGTACATGACCAATCGTTAAACGACACAACAATATGAAAGTTGAGTCAGCCGAGTCAGTTGTGAGTTGTTGCATACGACACGTACGCACCCGGAATTCAGTCTAGACTACCCCCATGCGATCGACCGGCATTTCATACTCTTGCTAGACTAATAAAAGAGGAACGTCGTGGGAATCTGGTTGTACTAGAGTAATTAATTAAACTAACAAACGTTGTCTCATTGGGAAGGGACCAACTAAAGAGGAGGGTTTAGAAGGCGGAAGGTTGGCAAGCTACAAAAAGTAGCCCAGATGAATAAAACAGATTTACAGTTAAGCGTGTCAAAGCTGCACCACGTAAACGTATCACTTTTCACTTTGCATATCCATTGGACAGTGTTCTCTGAAAAGTTCGACCTCAGAAGTAGCCGGGCCTTATTCGTAACAGCACTAATCCCACATCTCCAAAACTATCAACCGAACTTTCGTTGTATTAATATACAGTGGTCTTTAGAGTCCCAAATTACCTCTGTGCATTTGTAATAGCGTGACACCGTTCGCCTTTTGTATTTATTTGTTCACAAACTAAAGGATGCTATTTGTAAGTTCTAGAGACACCTTCACGGAGGTAGACCAGAAGTAGCACATGTTCCAACTGATTGGGCCCAGTCATGATTATTTTCAGCTCCTCTGGATCTTCCGCATCTTTCGGAGCTCCACAAGAGAAATGCTTCTGTAAAGTTTTTCAACCTAAAGTTTGGGAGTATGACGTAAGTAAAGCAAGCATGGGAACATCAACTTCAGTAGAATTTCAAATTATCTGCAGTGTTCAGAACGGTCGAAGTCACTTATACATAAAGAGGGAAACCTGCAGTTTATGGGTTAGAACAGTACTCAGTTCGGACTGGCAGTGAAATCAATAGAACATTGGAATTTCCTATTGGGCTGTGAAAATGAACCTGTCATTTTGGTCAATGGTGGGCCGAGATTCGTGGTAGAGAGTACGGAACGGCGGTCGAGTGCAGTTAATCTATGGGGTGAAATTCAGATCATTCAAATAAACAATTGAATGGCGCTGTCCTTTCAAATTGACGAACAATCTTTTCTCATTCATGGTGCATAGTACACACTGTGAAACCTCAGCCGAAATGCATCCATTTCAATTAGTGATAGCGTGAATAGATTCAGTAATTTTAATTTAATGTTTCGCATCGTTAGTAAGGTCACTCTGCTGGAGCACTGCACAGCGGTTCAGCAGGATGCGTCTCACGAAACTCAGAGAAGTCTGAATTCGCGAGCTTTTGGCCAGTAGTTGAAATTCTAACCGTTCCGCCACAAGCACTCGAACAGAAGTGTGATAAGCTTTCACTTGATTGATTAGCTCTTTCATCTTTATGTGTCACGTAGAGTTCTCAAGAATGCTTCAAGCAACCGGAGCTCACTAAAAGGCAACCAACTTGTCTTCTTAAAGCCATCCAATTGTTCGACGGCCTAATATTACTTAAACGCAAACCACAAGCACAGTCCTTTCCCATGGTACTGGAATCAACTTAAGTGACTTACACACTTGACAAAACAATGGGACATACTTTCACATATCCAGTTATTCACTGGGTTTTCTGCAGTTTACTTCCGAGAGTCTCAATCCGAAAGAACTATTAATACGTGCATATACACTGCTCAACGTAACATCAGTAGTGGGATATGACGATAGAAATGTATTGGTATTAGGTTTTCCTCGGATCCTTTTCTGAAAACCATGATTATACTGGAATCTTAACGGCTTGGTACACCCTTTAGGCATTTTAACTGCATGCTAGTTATAGATGATATGTTAGTATTTGCCACTGATAATATCAATCCGGCCGACTTGTAGTTTCGATCCAGCTCACACAGATATCAAGTTTATTCTTGGAAACTGGGGCCTTGACACACCCAGATAAATATCATCATAAATATCATCATACCATCACGGTGCAATGTCCACAAAGTTTTGATTATGCCATCTTCAGTCCAGTAGAACAATTCATTTGCCTCCGTACCTTCAACGTATCTTCGGTTTTTTCCGGCCTAAGAGATAACAACCAGTTCCTCATAGTTCTACCCTCTGTTGGCCTGTCTACACCCAAACAAGGTCGTTACTTATCGCCATTACTTGTTTTTTTCTTTTTGTTATAACACTGGGGGAACGCATATACCCACCGTGTAGTGCCATTTCAATTTTACGTCTCATATACACCTTCATTTCTGTCGACTGGCATATTAACCTCCAATCTGTGCAGTTTTGGAAACTGTCTAACTGTAGTACAGCCACTCGGGTCTGGAATGGCTGGCGAACCACCGCAGCGTTAAATGAATTGAGTAGTTTCATCCATCAGGTGAGTGTGCCCCGTCGAACATGATCGTCGCTCGCGCTCCGCCGACAGGATAAAATGTTAGTGGACCAGCCTAACCTATTTTCCACATGCATGGGTTAGTTGTTTGTGCTGTCTGCGGACTTTACACACTCCCACCCTCACATTTGGCATATATACTGGTTAAACCACCACTCAACTGAATGCGAATGAGCTTTCTTCACCTCTTCCCCCCCCCCGCCCACTTCCCGTACGAGTGCTCAGTTAAAAGCTCAGTGACCCAATGTGACCTCCTAATCGATACCGCTCAGCTGATAGATTTGTCAGCTCGCCCAAATCCAAAACGGACCGTGCTGAAAAAACGCATAGAGACTAGCCTGGTGTTCAAAACCCCATTAACACTGTTGGATAAGACAAACTGACAGCTGTCTCTGCCGGTGGATCCGAGTGAAGGCAATCAACTATTTTTAAGCTACTAGTCCACGTATCTAATGGCTGTCTAATTCGGTCAACTGAAGAAAGATTGGACCCATTCGGAATTCATGGTTCCAAAAATTTTTAGTAGACAACCTTTGAATATACTGCAGTTCAACACATTGCTTTTGGTATGAAATCTACTTCAAGTCAAGTGACCGGGTTTAGAATCGCCACTGAGATTTCAGTTTACTTCGCTGCAAGTTTGCTTGACTGCTGTGAGTTATCACATAACTTGGCCGTGATAAACAGCTTTCTACCATCCTCACACTCCGAATACAGGCTGAACAAACTGGCAATTCAGTCGTTTGACGCTTGTAAAACTCACGTGAACCTAAAGTCCCAGGTTATTTTTTCACAAGCTGGTCCCATGAATGTCCGCCGCAAAGTAGGATCCCCATTACCCAGAGAATGTAATTTCACAACTATCCCAGTAACCTCTCCGTTCTCATTGTCAATAGCATTGGCATCCCTAGATTTTGCAAAAAAACATAGACGTAAAGTAAAAATTTCAAATTATCGTGGGTGCCCTCCTCATTATCACAGAAAGCCAGTCTCTCACGCGGTTCTTGACATGTATTAACACACCTGACCTTGCAGCTGGGTTTGCTTGTTCCCGTGGTGTACTCCATAAGGTGCTCGAGGATTACCGCTAGCCCTTACTTAATACACATCCCTACCAAATTTGTATTTAGAATTGACGTGGATCCCTAACGAATTTTGTCCAGGCACCCTTTCTCAAACAAACAAGTCACAATACTCTCATATATATATATATATATATATATATATATATATATATAGTTGTGGGGGAGGAGTAGTGACATGAATACTACAGGTTATGGGCTCGAACAAGTGATGACATGTTAAAAATGGATCGATTGTAATAAGTAGCACAGTGTTCAGCTGATAACAGGAAGTTTATTGGTTCGAATTTCATCATGTCTTTAAGCGTCGTTTACAGTTTCTGGTTCAAAATGAGGATAAAGCAGCTCCACAACGCTTCTCGATACAGGTAGCGTGTCGAATTGCGATTAACTATATGCTTTTTGGCATTTCATGTTAGATTGACCTAACTGATAGGACGATATCTCCATTACCGTGCATATACCATTACCTTTTTTCTGCATCTTTCAAAGTATGATCCATTTTAATGTTCCTTCTTGTGATAGTGCTTTGTGCAGTTTTCACCACAGTTAGACGAGCACAAAGACGGGTGGTTTTTTTGGCGCCGCACCGTGGTCGTTAAATGGGTCGAACTTCCGTTCTTTAGTTCCAAGGTTCCAAGCCAGGTGCAAGCAGTAATGACGAGCGCCGGTGCAAACGAAACAGCTGAATATTGCTGCGATAATTATGGATGAGGATGCAACAGTGTCTTGTAAACTGTATTACTTACTTATATGGTTACGCGTGCAGAAGGCCGAATTTCTATTCTAGCGTTATTCTGGAACTGAATTTCCTAACTAAATGGATGACCCGATTAGCTCCAAAAAAGAGGTTGTCGTAATGCCGAATTCAGTTCCGGATTGATTACTGCTAAATACAACGAATGGTTACCACAAAATGGTACCCACGAGTTTTTAGGTAAGCTATGCGACGGAATTCAAAGTAATTTCAAAAAAGCACATCCTTGATGTAGCTTTTATGAATGAATGGACTGAGGTAGCAAATGAGTTGAGCTTTTGACTTTGCAAATGACAGACTGTCATTCAAATTTAAATAGAAATCAAGTAAGCAGGAGGAGGAATAGTGGACAGAATTGGCCTAACCTTTTCTGGAATACTGGGAAGACAAACTTAGCCACGCAAAAAAGAATTCAACGCAGATGACACTGTAGACCTTGACACTGAACGAAGTGCAAAAGACGTTGATATCTTGAAAATCAGTTGGCATTTTTCAGGAGCCGTTCCCAACAGAGAGCAATTCTCGGAAGAAGCTACGAAAAGACAATCCCTGGAAAATATTTGAGCAGTAGTTTTCCTCTTATAAAAGATTACTTGGAAGAAATGATCAATTAGGCTCGATTAGATGAGTTTGTATGCGTATATATATATATATATATATATATACGCATACAAACTCATCTAATCGAGCCTAATTGATCATTTCTTCCAAGTAATCTTTTATAAGAGGAAAACTACTGCTCAAATATTTTCCAGGGATTGTCTTTTCGTAGCTTCTTCCGAGAATTGCTCTCTGTTGGGAACGGCTCCTGAAAAATGCCAACTGATTTTCAAGATATCAACGTCTTTTGCACTTCGTTCAGTGTCAAGGTCTACAGTGTCATCTGCGTTGAATTCTTTTTTGCGTGGCTAAGTTTGTCTTCCCAGTATTCCAGAAAAGGTTAGGCCAATTCTGTCCACTATTCCTCCTCCTGCTTACTTGATTTCTATTTAAATTTGAATGACAGTCTGTCATTTGCAAAGTCAAAAGCTCAACTCATTTGCTACCTCAGTCCATTCATTCATAAAAGCTACATCAAGGATGTGCTTTTTTGAAATTACTTTGAATTCCGTCGCATAGCTTACCTAAAAACTCGTGGGTACCATTTTGTGGTAACCATTCGTTGTATTTAGCAGTAATCAATCCGGAACTGAATTCGGCATTACGACAACCTCTTTTTTGGAGCTAATCGGGTCATCCATTTAGTTAGGAAATTCAGTTCCAGAATAACGCTAGAATAGAAATTCGGCCTTCTGCACGCGTAACCATATAAGTAAGTAATACAGTTTACAAGACACTGTTGCATCCTCATCCATAATTATCGCAGCAATATTCAGCTGTTTCGTTTGCACCGGCGCTCGTCATTACTGCTTGCACCTGGCTTGGAACCTTGGAACTAAAGAACGGAAGTTCGACCCATTTAACGACCACGGTGCGGCGCCAAAAAAACCACCCGTCTTTGTGCTCGTCTAACTGTGGTGAAAACTGCACAAAGCACTATCACAAGAAGGAACATTAAAATGGATCATACTTTGAAAGATGCAGAAAAAAGGTAATGGTATATGCACGGTAATGGAGATATCGTCCTATCAGTTAGGTCAATCTAACATGAAATGCCAAAAAGCATATAGTTAATCGCAATTCGACACGCTACCTGTATCGAGAAGCGTTGTGGAGCTGCTTTATCCTCATTTTGAACCAGAAACTGTAAACGACGCTTAAAGACATGATGAAATTCGAACCAATAAACTTCCTGTTATCAGCTGAACACTGTGCTACTTATTACAATCGATCCATTTTTAACATGTCATCACTTGTTCGAGCCCATAACCTGTAGTATTCATGTCACTACTCCTCCCCCACAACTTCTTTCTCAGTTTGGAAACCCCCGCCGTAGCAGCTTGAGCTGTTCACTAACGTAACAGTAAGCATCTAGACAAGATGTGAGAAACTACTTGAGCTCTTCTACTTGTGCGAGTGTGTCATTCGTTATTCATACTGGTTCATACGTGTTTTCTGTCTAACTTGATATGTGTTCACGGTACTCCAGACGTGAACGATCGATTCCATAAAAAACTCAGCGAGCATCGCCTCACCTATGCGCATGTTCAAGTTGGTCCAGGACTGATTTGGAGTGGAACAAGTTCGCTTATTCATTCACATCGTCTTCAGATCGACGATTCGAAACAGGATGCGCCATTCAATCAAAGAAAGATAATTTCATCTCTGTTCAGACCAGTTGGCAAAATGCACCACAAATTGAGCCCTCATGCTGTGTGGTAAATGCAGCGCAGTATCCTTTTGTGAGGGAAAAACGAAATGATAGTGAGCCAGAAAAAATGACGCAGGGAACTTATCCTTAGGTGCTTTAATTCATCCATTCCCCAAGGCATCCACAACGACGAATACTCAGTACCGATTGTCAGGTAGGATTGTTACAGGACTACAGGTTTCATCAAGTGCATTTCGGTATTTCCATATGTGATAGTCGGATGAGAACCCAAAGGCAAACAATAACACAGTTTATTGAACAAGTTCGTACGATTTATATTAGAGCCGAGCAGTACGTGGTGGTCGAAGCAGTGTTTAAATATTACTCGCCTAAATTAGTTGAAAAGCTGTAATGTAAGGCTAGCGAACTCCACATTTGTTTTCAAGATAGCACCTGACCTAGTGCCTACCTAAAACCGAGATTGCTTTTCGCATTCCAGGGTTGGAGTTGTCCACAACTTGTTGGTATATTCAATGCACCCCACTAAAATGGAGAGATTCCTTTTGAAAACTGGCATTCCAGCCTCGTACTTGGAACCGGTTCTCCTCTAAATATAGTGTACAACGTCTCTAATCCCGATTTTTTGTTAACATTCTATCTCTCAAATTCCTTGTTCGAAAGAGCATGCATTGTAAGCATGAAATTTGTTTATTCGTCATTTCTACGGCACAAAAATTGTAGATGTCAAGAATTTAGGTTGTATGTCACATCATGGTATTAATATTTGTACCGACTATTTCGTATAGATTCTCCTTTGTGCATTTTGAGCTATGTGAGATTCTCTTAGTTGGCACAAACTTCCTCCTTTAATTCTCCTTATATTTGTTTTTCTCATTCAGAGAGACGGATGGAACACTCTCGACCTGGCAGAGAGGCATGAAAGAGGTTGTGAAAAGCCGGCAAACTGTCGATTCAACTCGCCTTGTGGGATTGAGTCCGTGTGAGTTGAAACGCTGCAAGAGAGTGGAGACGCCGCAAGATAAGGCTGCACTGTTGTCAGAAGGCCCGAGTAGGAAACTCGGACTGATTGGGGTAGGCTAGCACTAAGAACTTTCCCCGTCCAGTTTTATCGTTTTCTTCTGAATAAAGCTTTCGAGTAAATCAGGGTTGTATGTCAGCGTGGCGTCAATGTTGAGTATTGACGTTATGTTGTTGATGATGAGGCATTTCTTACTGGAAATGTTTTGACAAATTTTGCGTCACTCTTCTCTGGCACTATTCTAACGAAAAAGCGGATGATGAAGGTTCTGCTAGTTATTTTACCCATCTTTACGTTTCCCAGGATTATGATATCAACCTAGTCCGTTCATTCATCAGGGTGAGCGTCATTTGGATGAAAACAAATTTGACTAAATTAACCGAAAAAGCGGGAAAAACAATTTGTAAGCAGAAAGCCGGTAGTTATTGGAAACGGCGCCATTGTTCGGAAGCATTTACCTTTTCATGCGATCAGTAGGCAGAGACCATTGAACAAATTTGGACAACCACGCTAGTGCAAAGAGGAGTTCCTCCATTTATAGAGTACTGGAAATCAGGTGTACCGTTCGTATGTAGGTTGGTGGGTCAAACAGAAGTACATAACTTTGGCTTTCTCAGTCCAAGGTGTTTAAATTGCACTGGATAAATAAGTTACTGGGTGTACTAGCTTCTACCCAAACAGGTGATATGCCATGCTGCTGTGTCAGACATGAACACGGTGAGATCTGGGTGGTGGACTCTTTGAGGAAATCGTCTGAGGAAATCGTCTCTGAGGAAATCGTCTTTACCTTCCGGACAACTCCCCTGAGCGTATACTGTCCCCCCAAACCGACGAGACCCAAAGAAAACGCACAAATTTTGATGGCGTTTCAGATAATAAAATGTAGATCCACTCTTAACTTACACTAGGCGGTTGTCAAAATCGTATACTGTGGGTTATGTCTCTCACAAGCTAGGATGTTCGAATTTCTGTACACTTACTTAACGGGTCAGTATTGCGAGAAGAAACTGTTTTGTTTGATACACTTTCTCCTTTGTCAACTGGACAGGTTCGTGTAAAACCGGTTTTCTAGCCGCTTAAGTTTTCAGACATTGTTATCCCTCGGTCGCATAACCGTAGACTTGGAAGCTGGTTGTCCCATCAAACTTGATGTGATGGATAGAAAATATGTGCCTTCATATCGTCTGTAATATCGCAGCTGTGGCGAAGGTGGAAGGAAAGTTTCAACCTAAAGCGAAGGCAGAACAAATTGATGTCATCGAACTTGTCCCATCGGAGTCTGATCCAAACCTGCGAAACCGTCCTACGGATTCCCTGAAATCGAGTGAAAAATCTTAGGTCAATTCTTGGCAGTTGTACGGTAGGATGAGAAATGGAAGTGCTTCGGTATATTACCAATGAATCCCAACACCTGTGGCGTTGAAATCATTTTTATGGCACGATAATGCTACCGACATGCTGCCCTGTGACGGCTTCATTCTAACTGGCTGAAATAGCCTCACAATTGGAGTAAGAGTGGTTATCTGGGATAAGAAATTCAATTCGAAAAAAGGCCACAGTGTTCTCACATACACGTAAGTCAGCCCAATCAGCTGATCAGCACACATTCACTTGGGCAGTCAGTAAGGTCAAGAACCAGAAATGTTCATCTAAAGCTGGAGAGCCCGAGTGTCCTGTCATTTTTATCATTGACAGGAACGCCAGATAAGAACACCGGGGCCTCATTGCCGCGGCTGGATTATCTGGAGTCACAACGATAACCTGGATCATCAGGGTCAGTCACTTAGCCTGGTTGTGTCTCCTGGATATTGACAGTGAGGAAAACTTTCTAGACTTTGGTAAGCATGGAAATGCAATCAGACGAGTTTCCATACCACATCTGAGAGTTGTAAATGCCGATACCCACTGATGCTGTGGTGTTCAACCTTCTAAGCTTGATTTTCCGCGGTGGTCTGACTAAACTCGTACAAAAAACATCATAGGTCGAAGAAATACCTCATGCATTGTGTCTATTGGGTGCACCAGTACCAATGAGCTATTGGGTGACGTAACTCCTGGAGAAGGTGGGGAGGGCAGGGAAGATCGTTTTCGTCCCTATTCAATGTAGCGAGCCCCACGAATGCAAGCGATTTAGTCAACACAAGTAGTTGCCTATCTCCCGAAAGCTACACACCTATAACCACCATTGCGGAGTGCTTCAAAAAGGATTCAGGGCTAAAAGCGTTTGCTTCCAGTAGCTTTTCTGTCACCACCCGACTGGTTCGCTCCGGCTCCCATTCGTCGGGGGGACCATGGGGTCATTCGATCAAATTAGTGACCACGGACAACCCTCTCATCAGCCCAGCCTTTAGTTGCATGTCTGTTCCACGAAATGTCTTATTCGACCTTTCACCCGTGCATATGTTGACTATCTTATTGTGTCCATTCTCGCTTCGAGGCTGCACACGGAACTTGCCATTCGAGTGTCCATTTTCTATAGAGGAAAATGTTGGTAGCTCAGGTATCGTAGATGGTGGTCGTTGGCTTGTTCGCTGAGCTGGGCAATTTGATTGCAAACGTTTCATCACCAATCAAGGTGACATCATCAGTGCGCTTTTGTGGAGCGTAGTAGTGCGTAGCGCTACGCGCACTACTACGCTCCACAAAAGCGCACTGATGATGTCACCTTGATTGGTGATGAAACGTTTGCAATCAAATTGCCCAGCTCAGCGAACAAGCCAAAGACCACCGAGTGAGCATTCTTATTCTGATTATATTTCCACTACTACATTGTTCTGAGTAGTCTGAATGAACCGTCGTTTGTTTCGTGATGAAGGTTACCCTCGGTTTTCGGAGTGTCGGAGTTTCGGTTCCACTATAGACCAAAAACCCACATCTTCCAAACTCTTTCCTCTCTCTCAAACTTTCTACGGAAATGATCTGTCGACACTTGTTGGAAGTGGATAAACTTGCCAAAAGCCTCGCCAACTGGAAAAACGACTGAAGCTTCAGAACGGAATGTTCATACAACGACATAATTCCGCGGTGACCGATGTTTACGGGCCCCTGATTCATCAGTTCGGTCCAAGACGACTACTTACGCTGCATCTTGAAGTCTTCTTTCCAGAGAAGTCATCAGAACTGTGAAGTAATGAACTCCACTCGCTTTCGGATGTTCGAAATAGACAATAGGATTTCCACATTGCGCCCAATGATCAAAGAGGACAACTTCAACCAACCTGGTTTCTATGCACTAAAAAGCAGGAAATCAGCAGCCTCTAAAGCCCTAAAAATGATATGTTAGCAGATAACCTCGTACTGGCAGACCTTTGCCAGAAAACTGTAAGAAACACATCTGATAGAAATCTGGACGAAGCTGGATATTCTGTATTACAAACAGGTTTGAATTTCGACACCACTCAGAACACTTAAAACCTGGAAAGGCATTAACTAGCAGTGATCCAAAACCGAACAATCTGTCCCATATATTGGCTAACAAAATACAATATTAAATTGCAAACATTCTGAAGAAACAAGGGCTGAAAACACCCATTTCACGAAGAATGGATAAGATACCCTCAAGCACTTGATACACAACAACATTCATACTGGAAGAATTAGCAGCTGAAAGGTCACAGCTGTGATAAAACATTAGGAACATGAGGACAGAACAGTCGATCATTTAGCCACGGGATCAGAGACGCAAAGAGGGCCAATGTGATTTTAAACGAAATAAATTTGCCTGTTTCACACCGCATTCTGGGCATCAAAATAAAACTAAGACAGTCTCTGTGGATTTGTCTGCACTGAATGATAATAATAACAATAACAATAAACAAAATAAAAAATAATATAATGATAAAATAAATAATAAACAACAAAATAACAATAATGAATAGAAAATAATAAAAATGACGTACTAAATAAACGAATCAATAAAGTAAAGTAAAGAAAGTAATAACAAATAATAAAATAAATAATAGATAATGAAATAAATATAAATAAATAATAACAAAATAATAAATAATACTCCGGTCAGGTCCACGCACTAGAAAAACACAAAATCTTCGTCTGCCACGTCTGGTTGTGAATTACCATACTTTTTCACGTAGCGCAACGTTCGGTTCCCCTCAAACAGATTGTGATTAAGCAACTATGCGTGGTATTTTGAGAAAAACAAGACAGAATTTATCCATGATGGCCTAAACGTTCGGACTACAACCACAACGCTGCGTTTTGATTCCTGAACTTTATAAATACGCTCCACTCTCTGTCCGAACTTTTTCCTTGATATTCGAATGCATTCCGGTCCAGAATGCTTAAGTGTGTACATGCACTTAATAGTAATGAATATTTCCACTCCAGTTTTAATCTACTCAATAAACGGTAAGCCATAAAACGGCTTGTGGTCTTTTAGAGACCTGAAGAGTCTGATGTTAGAAATAAGTAGCCTACCTCTCCACCCACTGCGTTTAATAACGTATGACATCGGCAAAACCGATGACTTCGGAGGTTGATGGTGATGCCTATGCCGACTTCGTTCAGTTACATGCAGGTGCTTTTGACATGGTCATCAGATATTTCCACTAGTACTGGTCCTTCGTTGACGCCTCATTCGAAAGCTACGATTATGCAGCAAGTATATTCGCCCTTGTCTTCCTACTTTTTCTATCATTCCAGGAGAGCTTCAACTTGGTCTTACATATACCTTGAGTGCTGATATTTTTCATCTAGGAAAACGCATGCTTACAAACAGGACTCAACTTATTCCTTCGGTAAACAAGTCGCTTCGGCAAGCCATCATCCCAATGCATTTGGTTACATATAAAGAAATCATATTTTACTACATATCTTTTACATATTTCTGCCGGAAACATCTTCTCTCACTTCTGTTCATTCCCATGGACATCAAACCGATGAGGTCCATGTGGAATAAGATAGCCCCGAACGAAAGAAATTCCTTAACTACCCTTGTAACGGTGGATACTACTGATAAGGCCTGCGAGTAGTCGGCGGTCTTTTCGATGCTCCATGTGGACATACACGACTAGCCAACTCAGTAGGTGTTGCATTTGATACGTTGTGGCTTACCTGACACCGTAGCACGACCGAAAATTAGTAAGGTTCCCTGTTCTGCCTACTGCGAGCTATGAGAAAAGCAGGATTGTCTTGATGGTAATAGTGCACAGTGTATGGTAGCCATAATATAATTCAGAAGTTATATGAACCAATAAAAGTTTTCACTACCATGGACGGTGGTGAGTTGCAACACGTATAAAAATAAATACAATGCGAAATGTGGAGCAAGTCAAAATAGGAACCTATCGTTTGTGAGAGTTCCTTGGTGAAAGTCCGGACGATGGGAACGTGTTTTTTCCTCAGTATAGTTGCTACATATATTCTATAATTGTCCCTGGGCTCGTGGCGATCGGTTGACTTCCTGCTCCCTGCGCGCGCGAGTCTCTGTGTTGCTTTTGTTCGGTCTTCTTATATATAGCTGCGTTTGCGTGTTCCGGGGTGTCAAGACATGGGCTGTTGCTACGCTTACTGGACTGTACAAACAGCCAATGTCAGATGAGTCACCTTTGTGTGATGTGTTGTGAGTGTAAAAAAAGGCGAGTCTCGTGATCGGGTGTGCGATTCTGAGCCGAAAAGTCAAATATGTGGGTGGTGGGATGGCTACAATGGTTCTGTGCCAGGCGCAGCTTATGGGTCAGCTAGACTTCGACAGAAGTGTTGATGTCCGTAGGACGGTGCAGTTAGCGGACAACGTTGCTCACTTCCGGTCCGAAAGAGATACTGGTACGATGTGAAGCTTAAACGCTCAAGTCATACTGACCAGTTTTCCGGCTGAAATGTTGACCAGCCGATATTTTTTCCTAACATCGGTGTTTGTTGGCGGGTGCCCAGTGTCATTTCGTCGGACCATCGTGTGCAATCACGCGGTGGGTAAGCAAACGCCAAACAAGGGTAGGATAGTTCGGAGCGTGTCGAGAAGATACAATTGCACTACTTGTGAGTAGCCAAAATAAATAAAACAAATAACTGCTGGTTGCAATAGAATCAATTAGAATCAACACCAGATACCACTGTTCACTACATAACAGTGCCCAGTGGTCAGTGAATACAGATTGCACACTAAACCGCCAATGACATACAGCCGATCGTGAATGGAACTGCCAGATGAAGTTGTTACCAGAGTTAAACTACGGATTGGAATTTAACGCTTTGGTTTATCTGGGAACGACCTGTCGAAACGAATAGTCCAATTTCACGTGACGTGAGTTCCAACACATGTATGTGGGAGAACGTGAACAACTAAAGTCACTCTCAGATTGCCGGATGGTTGCCTTGCTAACTGAACTGAAGACGACTAACGTCACACAGGAGACTCACTGGCAGAAACTGACTGTTATTCCACTAGAAACTAATGTAAACCATCGTCGACTGTGCAGTTCAGGTTCAAGAGGAAAGTCCCGCATTCAAGAAATGGTGATTGAAGCAAATACTTTTCCATACCGAAGACGGTTTACCCTTTGCATGAAGTCACACTATGCGAGTCAATGAAAACTGGATCAAGTTAAGTATTTGGAGATAGAGAGTTAGCAAATAAATTTGTCTCCCGTCTAAAGACTGAAAAGTGTACCTCGGCAAAGCTCAATTTAACCTTAGTTAATTCGATGACTCGCATCACAATAGTCAAATTGAAGATGGTGCCTTTCTAATAAGAGCATGGATCAGTGCACAACTAACCCTATGTGCCCATCACCGATCGGTCTTTAGAGAACAGTGTGTTCACTGGAAAATGCGATGGACTGAGAAGCTAAACTCACGCGCATCTTCTTAGCGAACCCACTCGAATCCACTAAACGCACCGAACAGTCAAACGACGTATTCTCCATTATATTTACACATAGCGTGAGAACTTTGCGAAGCATCCAGTCCTGAAGCCGACGACCAAATACCTAACTGAGAAAGCGAGAACCTTGCGGTGAAAAGTTGAGTGTGTTACCTCATTATCTAACTTGCTCAACAATGCGTTGCCCAAACTACCCATGGATACTCCGGTCAGCAACCACTACACAGGAGCGAAATACTGTAATATTGGGAAAACTGATGGTTTTTCGCTCTGCAGCTAAAATAACCAGATGGTGAGGTACTCGCGTAACGTATTAGTGTGAGAAATCCGAAACAAATGCATTAAACCACGTCAGCAACAACTACGCAAGCACAAAAAAGACATGTTAGTAATGTGGTGCGCACACCGTGTCAGTTACTCACACAAAGTCCTGAATTCAGTATTCAGGACCTGATGATTAAGCGGGTACTTCTAGTCTTAGGGTGATGTGGACTTACATTGCATGTGATGGAGTTTAATCGATCAAAATAACTTACACGATAAGCTCAGAGCACAGCACTTTGTCGACTCAAGGGAAACAAAGTGAATTCCTCAAACCTAACGATCGGATAGAGCACAGAAACATTTGAATATATCCAGTTTGGAGAAAATATGTGCAGCCTTTTACTTCGATTTTTATTTAACAAGAGGTGATAATAGAAATGTTGCAAAATTACTCGCATGGCTTGGAAAAACAAGTCACAGATGTACCAACGTCTGTCAGAAAGACAAAGGCTAGCAGTTTCCCAAGCCTTCCAACCCCCTGTTCCAGTTAGACTGTGCTTAGTTGTATAATGCAGATCGGTGGGTGTATCCAGCGGACCGAGAAGCGGTTCAGTTTAATATACAAAGGATCCTCACGTCAGTCTGTCTGTTTCAGACTGTGCGGAGAAACGGCAGTGGAAATCCGACAAGCTAAACATGCACATAAACCAACAAGCGAAGTTTCAGCTTCGTTCACAAAGGATAAAACTGGAGAACCAGAAGGATGTTGAACGTTAACTGGTTGTGGTTGCCCGATATGACATGGAGTGATAAAGCTACGTAGTGCGATTTCTTAAACGGTGGATCACCATTGGGTAATTGGCATAGTTCTATCTGTTAGCATCACCAACCCTTAGTTATCCCCGTCCCGGTGTCCCCATCCGACAAGGTCCCAGTCACTAAAACGACCGGATTTCGTGCTTGGTTTTTAATTCATTGATTGATCGCTTCTAGGATGTCTCTATCCGATACAAGGTCGGGCAAACAGGTCTCTATGGGGT
>NW_008751852.1:463264-467397 GCF_000715545.1 Opisthorchis viverrini | reverse complement strand
ATAATAGATAATGAAATAAATATAAATAAATAATAACAAAATAATAAATAATACTCCGGTCAGGTCCACGCACTAGAAAAACACAAAATCTTCGTCTGCCACGTCTGGTTGTGAATTACCATACTTTTTCACGTAGCGCAACGTTCGGTTCCCCTCAAACAGATTGTGATTAAGCAACTATGCGTGGTATTTTGAGAAAAACAAGACAGAATTTATCCATGATGGCCTAAACGTTCGGACTACAACCACAACGCTGCGTTTTGATTCCTGAACTTTATAAATACGCTCCACTCTCTGTCCGAACTTTTTCCTTGATATTCGAATGCATTCCGGTCCAGAATGCTTAAGTGTGTACATGCACTTAATAGTAATGAATATTTCCACTCCAGTTTTAATCTACTCAATAAACGGTAAGCCATAAAACGGCTTGTGGTCTTTTAGAGACCTGAAGAGTCTGATGTTAGAAATAAGTAGCCTACCTCTCCACCCACTGCGTTTAATAACGTATGACATCGGCAAAACCGATGACTTCGGAGGTTGATGGTGATGCCTATGCCGACTTCGTTCAGTTACATGCAGGTGCTTTTGACATGGTCATCAGATATTTCCACTAGTACTGGTCCTTCGTTGACGCCTCATTCGAAAGCTACGATTATGCAGCAAGTATATTCGCCCTTGTCTTCCTACTTTTTCTATCATTCCAGGAGAGCTTCAACTTGGTCTTACATATACCTTGAGTGCTGATATTTTTCATCTAGGAAAACGCATGCTTACAAACAGGACTCAACTTATTCCTTCGGTAAACAAGTCGCTTCGGCAAGCCATCATCCCAATGCATTTGGTTACATATAAAGAAATCATATTTTACTACATATCTTTTACATATTTCTGCCGGAAACATCTTCTCTCACTTCTGTTCATTCCCATGGACATCAAACCGATGAGGTCCATGTGGAATAAGATAGCCCCGAACGAAAGAAATTCCTTAACTACCCTTGTAACGGTGGATACTACTGATAAGGCCTGCGAGTAGTCGGCGGTCTTTTCGATGCTCCATGTGGACATACACGACTAGCCAACTCAGTAGGTGTTGCATTTGATACGTTGTGGCTTACCTGACACCGTAGCACGACCGAAAATTAGTAAGGTTCCCTGTTCTGCCTACTGCGAGCTATGAGAAAAGCAGGATTGTCTTGATGGTAATAGTGCACAGTGTATGGTAGCCATAATATAATTCAGAAGTTATATGAACCAATAAAAGTTTTCACTACCATGGACGGTGGTGAGTTGCAACACGTATACTGCCTACTGCTATGAGAAAAGCAGGATTGTCTTGATGGTAATAGTGCACAGTGTATGGTAGCCATAATATAATTCAGAAGTTATATGAATGAACAATAGTTTTTACTGTGGTTGACAGTCCTGCGCGCGCTCTGTGTTGCTTTTGTTCGGTCTTCTTATATATAGCTGCGTTTGCGTGTTCCGGGGTGTCAAGACATGGGCTGTTGCTATGCTACCTGGACTGTACAAACAGCCAATGTCAGATGAGTCACCTTTGTGTGATGTGTTGTGAGTGTAAAAAAAGGCGAGTCTCGTGATCGGGTGTGCGATTCTGAGCCGAAAAGTCAAATATGTGGGTGGTGGGATGGCTACAATGGTTCTGTGCCAGGCGCAGCTTATGGGTCAGCTAGACTTCGACAGAAGTGTTGATGTCCGTAGGACGGTGCAGTTAGCGGACAACGTTGCTCACTTCCGGTCCGAAAGAGATACTGGTACGATGTGAAGCTTAAACGCTCAAGTCATACTGACCAGTTTTCCGGCTGAAATGTTGACCAGCCGATATTTTTTCCTAACATCGGTGTTTGTTGGCGGGTGCCCAGTGTCATTTCGTCGGACCATCGTGTGCAATCACGCGGTGGGTAAGCAAACGCCAAACAAGGGTAGGATAGTTCGGAGCGTGTCGAGAAGATACAATTGCACTACTTGTGAGTAGCCAAAATAAATAAAACAAATAACTGCTGGTTGCAATAGAATCAATTAGAATCAACACCAGATACCACTGTTCACTACATAACAGTGGCCAGTGGTCAGTGAATACAGATTGCACACTAAACCGCCAATGACATACAGCCGATCGTGAATGGAACTGCCAGATGAAGTTGTTACCAGAGTTAAACTACGGATTGGAATTTAACGCTTTGGTTTATCTGGGAACGACCTGTCGAAACGAATAGTCCAATTTCACGTGACGTGAGTTCCAACACATGTATGTGGGAGAACGTGAACAACTAAAGTCACTCTCAGATTGCCGGATGGTTGCCTTGCTAACTGAACTGAAGACGACTAACGTCACACAGGAGACTCACTGGCAGAAACTGACTGTTATTCCACTAGAAACTAATGTAAACCATCGTCGACTGTGCAGTTCAGGTTCAAGAGGAAAGTCCCGCATTCAAGAAATGGTGATTGAAGCAAATACTTTTCCATACCGAAGACGGTTTACCCTTTGCATGAAGTCACACTATGCGAGTCAATGAAAACTGGATCAAGTTAAGTATTTGGAGATAGAGAGTTAGCAAATAAATTTGTCTCCCGTCTAAAGACTGAAAAGTGTACCTCGGCAAAGCTCAATTTAACCTTAGTTAATTCGATGACTCGCATCACAATAGTCAAATTGAAGATGGTGCCTTTCTAATAAGAGCATGGATCAGTGCACAACTAACCCTATGTGCCCATCACCGATCGGTCTTTAGAGAACAGTGTGTTCACTGGAAAATGCGATGGACTGAGAAGCTAAACTCACGCGCATCTTCTTAGCGAACCCACTCGAATCCACTAAACGCACCGAACAGTCAAACGACGTATTCTCCATTATATTTACACATAGCGTGAGAACTTTGCGAAGCATCCAGTCCTGAAGCCGACGACCAAATACCTAACTGAGAAAGCGAGAACCTTGCGGTGAAAAGTTGAGTGTGTTACCTCATTATCTAACTTGCTCAACAATGCGTTGCCCAAACTACCCATGGATACTCCGGTCAGCAACCACTACACAGGAGCGAAATACTGTAATATTGGGAAAACTGATGGTTTTTCGCTCTGCAGCTAAAATAACCAGATGGTGAGGTACTCGCGTAACGTATTAGTGTGAGAAATCCGAAACAAATGCATTAAACCACGTCAGCAACAACTACGCAAGCACAAAAAAGACATGTTAGTAATGTGGTGCGCACACCGTGTCAGTTACTCACACAAAGTCCTGAATTCAGTATTCAGGACCTGATGATTAAGCGGGTACTTCTAGTCTTAGGGTGATGTGGACTTACATTGCATGTGATGGAGTTTAATCGATCAAAATAACTTACACGATAAGCTCAGAGCACAGCACTTTGTCGACTCAAGGGAAACAAAGTGAATTCCTCAAACCTAACGATCGGATAGAGCACAGAAACATTTGAATATATCCAGTTTGGAGAAAATATGTGCAGCCTTTTACTTCGATTTTTATTTAACAAGAGGTGATAATAGAAATGTTGCAAAATTACTCGCATGGCTTGGAAAAACAAGTCACAGATGTACCAACGTCTGTCAGAAAGACAAAGGCTAGCAGTTTCCCAAGCCTTCCAACCCCCTGTTCCAGTTAGACTGTGCTTAGTTGTATAATGCAGATCGGTGGGTGTATCCAGCGGACCGAGAAGCGGTTCAGTTTAATATACAAAGGATCCTCACGTCAGTCTGTCTGTTTCAGACTGTGCGGAGAAACGGCAGTGGAAATCCGACAAGCTAAACATGCACATAAACCAACAAGCGAAGTTTCAGCTTCGTTCACAAAGGATAAAACTGGAGAACCAGAAGGATGTTGAACGTTAACTGGTTGTGGTTGCCCGATATGACATGGAGTGATAAAGCTACGTAGTGCGATTTCTTAAACGGTGGATCACCATTGGGTAATTGGCATAGTTCTATCTGTTAGCATCACCAACCCTTAGTTATCCCCGTCCCGGTGTCCCCATCCGACAAGGTCCCAGTCACTAAAACGACCGGATTTCGTGCTTGGTTTTTAATTCATTGATTGATCGCTTCTAGGATGTCTCTATCCGATACAAGGTCGGGCAAACAGGTCTCTATGGGGT
>NW_008751852.1:438881-461200 GCF_000715545.1 Opisthorchis viverrini | reverse complement strand
AGTGTGTACATGCACTTAATAGTAATGAATATTTCCACTCCAGTTTTAATCTACTCAATAAACGGTAAGCCATAAAACGGCTTGTGGTCTTTTAGAGACCTGAAGAGTCTGATGTTAGAAATAAGTAGCCTACCTCTCCACCCACTGCGTTTAATAACGTATGACATCGGCAAAACCGATGACTTCGGAGGTTGATGGTGATGCCTATGCCGACTTCGTTCAGTTACATGCAGGTGCTTTTGACATGGTCATCAGATATTTCCACTAGTACTGGTCCTTCGTTGACGCCTCATTCGAAAGCTACGATTATGCAGCAAGTATATTCGCCCTTGTCTTCCTACTTTTTCTATCATTCCAGGAGAGCTTCAACTTGGTCTTACATATACCTTGAGTGCTGATATTTTTCATCTAGGAAAACGCATGCTTACAAACAGGACTCAACTTATTCCTTCGGTAAACAAGTCGCTTCGGCAAGCCATCATCCCAATGCATTTGGTTACATATAAAGAAATCATATTTTACTACATATCTTTTACATATTTCTGCCGGAAACATCTTCTCTCACTTCTGTTCATTCCCATGGACATCAAACCGATGAGGTCCATGTGGAATAAGATAGCCCCGAACGAAAGAAATTCCTTAACTACCCTTGTAACGGTGGATACTACTGATAAGGCCTGCGAGTAGTCGGCGGTCTTTTCGATGCTCCATGTGGACATACACGACTAGCCAACTCAGTAGGTGTTGCATTTGATACGTTGTGGCTTACCTGACACCGTAGCACGACCGAAAATTAGTAAGGTTCCCTGTTCTGCCTACTGCGAGCTATGAGAAAAGCAGGATTGTCTTGATGGTAATAGTGCACAGTGTATGGTAGCCATAATATAATTCAGAAGTTATATGAACCAATAAAAGTTTTCACTACCATGGACGGTGGTGAGTTGCAACACGTATAAAAATAAATACAATGCGAAATGTGGAGCAAGTCAAAATAGGAACCTATCGTTTGTGAGAGTTCCTTGGTGAAAGTCCGGACGATGGGAACGTGTTTTTTCCTCAGTATAGTTGCTACATATATTCTATAATTGTCCCTGGGCTCGTGGCGATCGGTTGACTTCCTGCTCCCTGCGCGCGCGAGTCTCTGTGTTGCTTTTGTTCGGTCTTCTTATATATAGCTGCGTTTGCGTGTTCCGGGGTGTCAAGACATGGGCTGTTGCTACGCTTACTGGACTGTACAAACAGCCAATGTCAGATGAGTCACCTTTGTGTGATGTGTTGTGAGTGTAAAAAAAGGCGAGTCTCGTGATCGGGTGTGCGATTCTGAGCCGAAAAGTCAAATATGTGGGTGGTGGGATGGCTACAATGGTTCTGTGCCAGGCGCAGCTTATGGGTCAGCTAGACTTCGACAGAAGTGTTGATGTCCGTAGGACGGTGCAGTTAGCGGACAACGTTGCTCACTTCCGGTCCGAAAGAGATACTGGTACGATGTGAAGCTTAAACGCTCAAGTCATACTGACCAGTTTTCCGGCTGAAATGTTGACCAGCCGATATTTTTTCCTAACATCGGTGTTTGTTGGCGGGTGCCCAGTGTCATTTCGTCGGACCATCGTGTGCAATCACGCGGTGGGTAAGCAAACGCCAAACAAGGGTAGGATAGTTCGGAGCGTGTCGAGAAGATACAATTGCACTACTTGTGAGTAGCCAAAATAAATAAAACAAATAACTGCTGGTTGCAATAGAATCAATTAGAATCAACACCAGATACCACTGTTCACTACATAACAGTGGCCAGTGGTCAGTGAATACAGATTGCACACTAAACCGCCAATGACATACAGCCGATCGTGAATGGAACTGCCAGATGAAGTTGTTACCAGAGTTAAACTACGGATTGGAATTTAACGCTTTGGTTTATCTGGGAACGACCTGTCGAAACGAATAGTCCAATTTCACGTGACGTGAGTTCCAACACATGTATGTGGGAGAACGTGAACAACTAAAGTCACTCTCAGATTGCCGGATGGTTGCCTTGCTAACTGAACTGAAGACGACTAACGTCACACAGGAGACTCACTGGCAGAAACTGACTGTTATTCCACTAGAAACTAATGTAAACCATCGTCGACTGTGCAGTTCAGGTTCAAGAGGAAAGTCCCGCATTCAAGAAATGGTGATTGAAGCAAATACTTTTCCATACCGAAGACGGTTTACCCTTTGCATGAAGTCACACTATGCGAGTCAATGAAAACTGGATCAAGTTAAGTATTTGGAGATAGAGAGTTAGCAAATAAATTTGTCTCCCGTCTAAAGACTGAAAAGTGTACCTCGGCAAAGCTCAATTTAACCTTAGTTAATTCGATGACTCGCATCACAATAGTCAAATTGAAGATGGTGCCTTTCTAATAAGAGCATGGATCAGTGCACAACTAACCCTATGTGCCCATCACCGATCGGTCTTTAGAGAACAGTGTGTTCACTGGAAAATGCGATGGACTGAGAAGCTAAACTCACGCGCATCTTCTTAGCGAACCCACTCGAATCCACTAAACGCACCGAACAGTCAAACGACGTATTCTCCATTATATTTACACATAGCGTGAGAACTTTGCGAAGCATCCAGTCCTGAAGCCGACGACCAAATACCTAACTGAGAAAGCGAGAACCTTGCGGTGAAAAGTTGAGTGTGTTACCTCATTATCTAACTTGCTCAACAATGCGTTGCCCAAACTACCCATGGATACTCCGGTCAGCAACCACTACACAGGAGCGAAATACTGTAATATTGGGAAAACTGATGGTTTTTCGCTCTGCAGCTAAAATAACCAGATGGTGAGGTACTCGCGTAACGTATTAGTGTGAGAAATCCGAAACAAATGCATTAAACCACGTCAGCAACAACTACGCAAGCACAAAAAAGACATGTTAGTAATGTGGTGCGCACACCGTGTCAGTTACTCACACAAAGTCCTGAATTCAGTATTCAGGACCTGATGATTAAGCGGGTACTTCTAGTCTTAGGGTGATGTGGACTTACATTGCATGTGATGGAGTTTAATCGATCAAAATAACTTACACGATAAGCTCAGAGCACAGCACTTTGTCGACTCAAGGGAAACAAAGTGAATTCCTCAAACCTAACGATCGGATAGAGCACAGAAACATTTGAATATATCCAGTTTGGAGAAAATATGTGCAGCCTTTTACTTCGATTTTTATTTAACAAGAGGTGATAATAGAAATGTTGCAAAATTACTCGCATGGCTTGGAAAAACAAGTCACAGATGTACCAACGTCTGTCAGAAAGACAAAGGCTAGCAGTTTCCCAAGCCTTCCAACCCCCTGTTCCAGTTAGACTGTGCTTAGTTGTATAATGCAGATCGGTGGGTGTATCCAGCTATCAAGGCGGACCGAGAAGCGGTTCAATTTAATATACAAAGGATCCTCACGTCAGTCTGTGTTTCAGACTGTGCGGAGAAACGGCAGTGGAAATCCGACAAGCTAAACATGCACATAAACCAACAAGCGAAGTTTCAGCTTCGTTCACAAAGGATAAAACTGGAGAACCAGAAGGATGTTGAACGTTAACTGGTTGTGGTTGCCCGATATGACATGGAGTGATAAAGCTACGTAGTGCGATTTCTTAAACGGTGGATCACCATTGGGTAATTGGCATAGTTCTATCTGTTAGCATCACCAACCCTTAGTTATCCCCGTCCCGGTGTCCCCATCCGACAAGGTCCCAGTCACTAAAACGACCGGATTTCGTGCTTGGTTTTTAATTCATTGATTGATCGCTTCTAGGATGTCTCTATCCGATACAAGGTCGGGCAAACAGGTCTCTATGGGGTCTCACTTACAAATCGCATACACAAACTAGGGTAACGTGTGGAGTGTCACCAGCTGGTCTATCGAGACAGTAAACATTCTCGAAAACTATCTTGTGTACCTCAGCACTGCTGAGCTAATATTCCCATCGAATCCCTGCAGCGATTCCAAGGCACTGACGGTCGAACTAAAAGAGTAATCGATCTGCATACAGCGGCCACGTATATGTTCTGTAAAATAGTATAGATCAATCGCGGCTTTGTATACTCTACCCTAGACGCCCGAAGTGACGTCATACGGGCGCTGCAAACGTCGTAGATTGGAAATCGCTGCTTTGATGTTCCCCATTTGGTAGGTTTTTTTCATTTTTTATCAGTCCATCTGCAGCTGGTCAGCTAGACGAACTTATCTGCGAAATCGATCGGTTTATCTGCAGATGAGTTTAGCGTTTGATCCCACCCAGTATTGCGACATTACTTTACACCTTCTGGTGTAGAGCACATACCGAACCTGATAGAAACAAATTACTCAGGCATTTCGAGACGGTTTGCATTTCTACTGGACCTGGTCAGCATACATAACGACTGTGAGCGAACTCCCCGTGTTTCAATCCCCAAAGCGTTAGAGGCAGGCAAAAAAGACGCAAACACGAAGTCAAAGAGAGAGTCCGATAGAGAGTACTGTTGTCCAACACCACTTGATCGTGTGAATTCATAAAAAGCTTGTAGCAGATAAGCAGGCCTCGACGGGAAGATAAATATTAAGCCTCTTCAAAAGACTGTAAATTAGAATGGATGCATTTTATCACCAGAAGCTACCATAGCTTCTGACGATCCATGCCGGGAAAAACGACCACTGTTGATCGTCGGAAGGAGTAGCGCAGATCCAAAACTCATCACAAAGTGGGAATATTATCGATGCAACCGCGGCCAGAGCTAAACCCATGTTGGTTCTCGCGAAACTTGCTCTCTCAACGAAGCATGATACCAGAGATTATGAACAATAGACCCTTTCTATCGAAACATCTTGCTCTTACTATTATTATTTTCGTGAGGTTACAAAGCACGGCTATGACCCTTGGTTAACCTACGTCTCCTTAAAGCTCTCTCCTAGAGTGCGGAAAATCCAGTACGATTGATGTGATATTCGGACACCGCTTCCTAACCGCTACAGAAATCAACTGTGCGATACCGAAAGGTTCTATAGCGGATACCGGCATCCACAAACTTGACACCGATGCTGTTTCAATCTAGCACCCATAGCTATTGGTCTTGCTACTAGTATGTCACTCAAAATAGCTGATAGGCGTATGAGTTGCTGGGCCTGGTTGTTTGCAACTGACTGGATTTCCATTAGGTAACGAAACAATGCGAGATACCAGAGTCCGGTTAGTTACCTGTTGCCACACCTCTACAAAGACTATATGGGTATGGCCGTAACTCTTTGAGGAGATCCCGGTTTTCGCTATCATTTTGTGTCAGATCAAGTTAATGAGGCTTAGGGAAGCCAACAGATGAGTTGGTAGGATACAGGTCTGACTACACGTGCAGAGTACGAGATGCAGTTGAGGGCCACTCGCAACAAATTGGCCGGCACATGTGGGGGTTTTGCGGGAGGCGTATTGTTCAGTTTCACATCACTCTCGTTTTGAACAGTGGTCCTCCTGTCCTGGCCGGCTTTAACAAACACCTTATTTCTATACTACAGTGACCAGTAATGTGGTGAAATATTGGTAGCTCGAGTGAGTTTATTGGTTGTTGATCAGATGGCTGTTGATCTGTTCGCCGAGCTTGGCAATTGGCTTGCAAACGTTTCGTCACCATACGAGGAGACATCATCAGTGCGCAGTTGGGTGGGTACTTCTTCCTTGCCTTCGTGTCTTTATATAGCAGTCAAAGGCCATCTGTTATCTTCTGACGTGATTGGCTACCTTAGAGATGAGAAACTCCCAGCCAATCAGAGTGCATCTGTGGTCATTTTCGACCACACACATGTTCTGCTATGCATGGAATTGCGGAGCATGCAATCTTATCGCCTTGCTATGCTTGCAGTGATCTGATTCTTTTGGTTACGCACAGGATATTATAGCTCTTTCGATAAATGTAACCCTCACTTTACCTGTTGTGAAAGTGAGGTCACACACACTGACGACATTACTACATAATCATCAAATATTACAAACTAATCGATAGACAACTCCTTTCAATCAGGTCTCGGACATTTTGAGTTATTTTTATGAAGCTCGTGAGCGGGAGCATTTAAGCCAGAAATGTTGCCACGTAAGAAGAGATATAGGTAGAACCACCGGTCTTCGCGTAGTTTGATTGGCCTCCGAAGACCGCTTTTAGAACTACGCGATACTGTTTAGATGCTATATAATCACAGGCAGAAGAGGAGGAATTCACTCACTCAACCCTGCACTGACGATGCCACCTCGATTGGTGATGAAACTTTGCAATCCAACTACCAAGCTCGGCGAACAGACCAAGAACCAAGCACTTGAATTAACTTTACTCAGTCCCTTGTAAGCGGTATGTCGAGTTAGACCAGCAGTATTGCCGGTCAATGGATGGCTCGGATGCATTCATTGGTGGTTGATCAAGTGATTGTTGGTCTGTTCGCTGAGCTTGGTAACTGACTCTTCGAATTGTAATTGATGTTTTCGGTGGCCATCACCAGCAGTACCACCTTGTGGGCGCCGAAAGACAGGATGACTATGGTCAGTTTATCTGGAGACACCTGTAACTTTTTCTCCTTTTCGAACATCAGAACGATGTCATCTGCATTCCCCATATCGCTAACATTTTCGCCAGCAGTTAGTTGAACACCAGACCTTTCAGCGTTCGTCTCATTCTTTTGTCGAGCATGAAAGTGAACAGGAATGGAGAGGATGCGCAACCCTGTAGGACACCAGTTTGTGTACGGGAGCTTTTGAAGAACTCTTTATATGCTCTCACACAAGTCTTAGAAAACAAAGATGATGCCGAGAATCTCGTCACGACTGGAGTCAAGTGGATTCACCTGTGATTACTGCATACACCATATGTCCCTTTTCGAAAATGAGAACTATAATCGATTCTCCTCAGTTTTCTGGGACAGCTTTCTTTACACTGATGCAGACAAATAGAACAATCAAGCGCTGACCGAGGACTTCACACCAGTAGTTGAACCATATGGGGTCATGGAAACCCGGATCTCAGTGACATATGATATATATATGTACGCACAAACTCCATGGTCGTATGGAGTTCCACGTTCACCGTCCAGGGTCCTGATGCAGTCCCGGAATCCAACTGGATAGCAGCAGATGGCCGAAAGAAGTATTGCTGTAAGCGTTCGGTCCAGTAAGCAAGCCTTTCTTCTCTATTCAAAATGTTCGCGCCCGTATAGTAGTTGATATGTTCTCTCATCGGTGGTTTCTGGGGTCTGGTGGGACGGATCAACTAAAGTAACATTCGGGTAGTCCCGGCCTCTCCATATTCCCTGGCCTTCCGTGTTCAACATGCTTCAGAGTCGGCAAGCATGCTCACTTTCAGGTGACGTCTGAAAATTCTTAGGGCTGGATTATGTTCGGAAGCGGCGAAAGCATTTCCACGGGATTCGAGCAGCCCCAGTGACCACATGCCGAATGCTCGAGCGGACCAGGTGTAACCATAGGTGCTACTAATAGGGCATATGAGTCGCATGTGATTTCTTGTAATTCCGCTTTGATCCAATGGGCGGTGGACTTTATGGAATTTGTGGTATCGCTTCGTAGCATTCGTTTACACTTGCATGATAGTCTATGAATATCCAGGAATGTTCAGGAAGACGCAATCAAGAGGAAGACGGATATTCATTTTTTAAAAACAAGATGCGTATGAGCGAAATGCATTCATTTGCAAACAAATTTGGTTTTGCGTCTCACCTGGAACCCAACTGAATCTCCTCGTTTGCGATGTTTCCAGGCAACTGAATGTGCTGCACCAGGGACCTTATATTCAGGTGTAAGTTGGCGGCGCTGAAGGTTTGGCGGAGGGGGCCCTGGATGAGGCTGGATGGGGCCCTAAGAAGATGGACTGGGTCGCTATGAGTGAAGCTCTTGCAGCTTCTTCCTTACATTGGTAGAGCCGTGAAACAGGCGGAACTGCCAGCATTGGCTATCTAATCCGTTGCGCGAAATCACATTAGTCAGTGAAGTAGTTAGAAGAGTCCAAAAGACAATTCCGACAAATTCATCTAAATTCGGGATTTGTCGGCCCCTCAGTTGTTAGGCTTCGCGACCCTAAGAACCGAAGAGAAGACCAACCCCAGATTAGTGCATGGCCAGAACCCACATAAGTTTTCATCATCAACTGATGGCGATGAGATAAAGTTGGGTCCATGACTGGCGCGCCGTTGAAGGGCATCATGTAGCCAGACGACTTCGGTTATTTCAGAAGTTAGTACTGAATACAAACTGTCTGCGGTCAGTATATAGCTAAATCGGTTGTTCGCCAATATCCGGACGTTCAAGTAAGGCGACCCGGCTGATGGCACCACGCGACGGCCGATGTGGCACGAGAATATTGTTAGTTGTGTAGGTCATGGTTGTACGAGGGCTGGGATACTGCCAGGGCGCCCACACCTAGACAGGAGGACGATTAGGGTCCTCAACCAAAGCCTTTGGCTCAAAAGCCTAACCGCAAGGCAGCGGTGTTTGGCGGGAAATGCAAACGCATTACCATTTCTACGGAACAAGTCGCCACATGTTCCAACCCCCAACCTGGAGGGCCAGGAGACTGTGTTCGTCAGACCTCTAACCATTGACCAACCTGGTGTGAGAGACTCTGTGAGTGTCTCACGACACTCTCCAGTATAGCTCAATGGATCGCTGAGGTGCGCAAACCGTCACACCATGGTAAGGTCCAGTCTCTTCCTGACGGAGTGTTACTAATGGGGTGATGAGAAAGAATTTATTGACCGGAAGGTCCGCGGATCAAACCCAACTTCTGCCTCTCGAATTCCACTGCGTAGCCTTGGGCAACCTGGCAGTATCCAAGCCCTCGTGGTTCCTTCGGCACCGAAAGGGTGTTACAGCTGAACGATTATCTTACCTTTATTAGTGACCAGTGGTGACCGAGTTACAATCGGACAGGTTGTAAAGTCACCGCCCCTCGATCAGATCACATCCTGCTCCTCTTCGAATGGTAATCGCTCTTCTGTTCAGTGCCACCCAAAAACTGATGACCGGTCCGACTCGCTTCCGGGCATTATCTGTGATGTCACCCTGTCCAAAGCTGTGGATACTGTCATTTGCGGAGAATTCTTTTATCCCAGTGAGCGCTTACTTTGGAATGTGCCTGCCCGGTACACTCGCAATCCGGTGCTTAGAAAGTGGTAAGGCTGCTCACCTTCTTGAAGCACAGCTCCCCGGAGGCGCCCTGCCACTCGCAATGGAAATTAAAACGAGACAGAGTAGTTTATTGCGCTTTTAGGGATCGTCAGCTCTTGAAAAACAAACACCCGTGCATTGTGAACGAAGATCACCGCCGGACTACACGTTTTGATAGCTAAACCGGAAACTGACAGAACCAAACAACAGCATCTTTCAGAGAATTTCTCAATCCAGTGTGCTCGAGGACGGCTGAGAATCCTAGGATGGTGCCATCACCACCTCTCAGGTCAACGAATTTCGACTATCAAGAATCATAGTCAAGGGTACACCAGGAGTGGTTGAGTACGAATTGTAGTGAAAAAGCAACCTACCAATATACATCATACCAGGTAGACAACTGCACGCACGTGTGGAACAGCAGCCCAGATTCAAAATTCCTACCTGATAACGCTGTGGTTATGTTGGGCTTGGAAACGGCTATCCTTCGTTTATTTAACCGTGTCACTCTTACCCTGCATTGCTTTGTCATCCGGTCTCGTCACATAAAATATCGAGGAAAGCACATCGCCTTCGCAAACTTATGATGACCTGGCTTTCTCTTTACCAACTAATTGGTGAATGGTCATTAGCCCGAAACGTGTCCGTACCCTCCATACGTGGTCGGTTCGCCTTAATTTCGGTCTGAAAGCACAGCGAATCCGATTTCTCGATGTTGACGGTGCGTACACCTACGATGTACCTGTCATGCAACCTTCATCAGCGTGTTCATAACAATATTACTGAGCTCAGTGAACAAGCCATTCCAACCGTATCTTCTAAATTGCCGTTAAATGTAGCCCAGCTCCTAAAATACATCTTCATTAGTTGACTGTCCCATCTTGGGCAACCAGAAGGTTGGGATGGGAAGGGACAGGCAGTCACCGTCAAAGTAGTTTCGAGTCCCGCCGAGGTGACATTCACTAGTATCCACTATAATACCAGCGCCCTATGTATACTGGAGTTGAACATGGAAATTATCGTTGAGCAATTAGGATCATGAACCAGGATGAAAAAGTCGGCATGCCCTACCTCGCGCTGCAGAGTTCGACCGGTCTCGCCTCGACACTGTCACTGGAGTGACGTTGACGGTGGCTGACAAAGCCAGCTAGAAGCTAGTTCCCTTGCAGACCGATCAATGACATGGTGGCTGAACGATGATGAAGCTAGACGACCCGCAGGAACGAAATGATAAAATTACATTGCGGCTAACTGAGAGTGACATCACTAGATAACACATGACTTTGCATCTGATATATCCTACACGAGTCTATTGCGCCGAATCAAAAAACCTTACCTATTATGGAATAAGCTGTGACAGGCAAACTTGGTCATAAAACCAAGTACGACTAGCATATCTAAGAAAACGCGGCCATGGAATTCAATGGCAGTGAAATGAGTTGTATTATGCTAGTTTAGCAATAGGATGGTGAGAGTTCACAAGAGACGACACCAGTCGACAACACAAATAATCAATCAGGTCGCAAGGATAATAGCGAAGTAGCGGGGTGAGGTGATCCAGCACAATAAGGAACGGAATCACAACAGTAACCAGAAATGGGAGGTACGGCGGAATGATGAGGAAAGCGCTGTCACAACACTCATAAAATTGAAAGCAAGCAAGCAACGGAGGTAGCAGTTAGGAATCCAACTTCCCACTGACACATTGACGGAACGAGAACGGAGCGAACAGGTAGCCATCGCCTTTGTAAAATTTGTTCTGGAACTCGACCCTGAAGGTGGGAAATAAGCATGGTGGGTTGAAGATAGATTACAAAGTCCGTTTATCAAGATGATGACGAGGAGAGTCAAAAGGGCGAACGTACCAGTGAAGACGAAGTGTATGCAAGAAGGCGGATAAACCTTCCATCAGCAGGAGAATACCAACCGTCAGAACAGCCCAGAAAAAGAAGATTATAACGAGGACGACACCGCCGTAGTAGCCATTGATACTCAACCCGATGTGAAAGACCATGGTCCACAAGACTTCAGAGAGCTCTGTGAGAACGTGTGGGGGGGGGGAATTAAAAGTATACTTGTCATATTTGTGAATGTACACTGAGTTACAAAAAGTTGACACACCAACAACAGCGAACAGACTCAACTGTCTGGTCTATTGTCGATACTCTATACATATGATAGTATGAGAAAAACCTCTGCCGGAATTCTTTATCTACTAACAGGAACAATCACCGGTTCCTGCCAACTGTAATAACATGACAACGATACGACACAACTCACGGGCATGTGCCAAACTCAAGGCCCAAAGACGCAAATAGGACGCCGTATTGGAGATACATCCGAGACAGTATTCAATTGTGTGGATCGACTGGTAGATCATGGTATCGCCAAAGTCGAACTGCAACAAAAAGATTACGGAGAAAACAAGGTGAGGCGTTATAAACACAAGCCGTGTACCAAACATGCCAGACGGATGTCATATTTGTGAATGTACACTGAGTTACAAAAAGTTGACACACCAACAACAGCGAACAGACTCAACTGTCTGGTCTATTGTCGATACTCTATACATATGATAGTATGAGAAAAACCTCTGCCGGAATTCTTTATCTACTAACAGGAACAATCACCGGTTCCTGCCAACTGTAATAACATGACAACGATACGACACAACTCACGGGCATGTGCCAAACTCAAGGCCCAAAGACGCAAATAGGACGCCGTATTGGAGATACATCCGAGACAGTATTCAATTGTGTGGATCGACTGGTAGATCATGGTATCGCCAAAGTCGAACTGCAACAAAAAGATTACGGAGAAAACAAGGTGAGGCGTTATAAACACAAGCCGTGTACCAAACATGCCAGACGGACAGACAGACGAGTCACGGTGGGAAGTACAACAACAAGTGTTCTGAGAAGTCCGCTGGTAACCCAAAACCGCAGTGTTATTGCAGGACAACATGGTGTTACGGCACACAGGCACACAAGCCACGATTAGGCAAGGTTGGGTAATAACGCCCCGTGAGCGGGTTTTCAGGTTCGTGTTGACCAGTAACTTACAGGCTCCTCAGTCAACTCGGGGGAATCACCATGGGCTCCCAACTGAAGACCATCATTGAGGATGATCTTTTCAGAAGAGACATTGTCTGTTGTGGTTAGAGGGTTCCCACCACGACCCTGGAGTTGCAGACCCAGTAGTAGCGATTGCGATGACGGGGATCAATCACGAAATAGCAACGGTTGCATTCGAACATTTGACAAAAAAGCATGATGAAGAGAAGGGGAAACAGAAAAGAGGAATTAATCAGAGAGCCAGTTTCAATAAAACTCACTTTTTCTGTTTGACTAGCCAAACTTGAAGTACTTGTCTGTGTTGTGGTGGAGGCTTTAGACAGTCTACTAGAAGAGGTGTGAAGTGGGGTAGTGTCGTGATAACCAGCTCCACTATCGCCGTCAGCGATCAGAGGCTCTTCCATCATACCCGCGTTGGACAATCCTCCGACATCCACATAGGCGATATCACAAACATCGGCGGCAGCAGCAGAACGAGCAGCGCGCTTCAGTTAGCAAGTAGATGAGAGTGTGGCAAAAATAATTAGTATGTATGACCGAATCACACCATTCTGTCAATGAAAGGGAATCGACTTCACTTTCAACTGAAAACGAAGATTTCAAAAGCCTAAAACGGTTGCTCACCGCGAATCAACTAAACCGTGGTAACTGCTACAACCAAGTCAGTTCGCAGATTGGCGACAGTAACTATGGGAGATAAAATGCACAACCCAGATTGAGCAAACACAAGTGAACCAATGTGCTCATCACATTAGCCGGTTACGGAGCATGTGCGGACCAAGTTCAAGTCGCCTAGAGGTCTGAGACGACCCAGATTGGACGCTGACAAAGAATATCGGTCGACTCCGATCCTAACAAATAGGCTGAATACTGTGAGGAATGGCAACATAAGCGGCAATAGATTTGTAGGAATTTCACTAGAAAGTATGGATTCAATGACATAATTATGGCATGCCAACGGACTTCAAACACCGCAATGGTGCTGGACGGTGTTAGGGAACTCGGTTCTACTGCTGGACAGGGCGTTGGATGTAATGAGGTTATCCCCAGCTCAAACACTGGAATGTTGATAGTCTAACAATGTTACGGAAGAGTGGAGTTGAAAAAAAACGATGTGACGAAGAGAGGTATAGAGTTAAGGACAGAAATATTCAAGTATTTTTCGAGATGGGAAAGGAAGGTCCCATCCGACGTTTATTGTGGACAAGACTAAGTGATAAACACCGAAGAATACAAAAAAGTTACCACATTACCTTGACAATAGCTCGATGGCGCATCAAAAGAATCAACGGCTTAGTCAGGAGCATCCACGGTACGCTGATTATCGCGATAACCATCAGAATGGTTTGGATTGTTTGCTACGGGGCATTTAAAAAAAAACAGGTTATCGTCAAGAACGGTGTTGACTGGGTCTTGTCGTGGTGATTGCTAAAATACGAAGAACTGATTAATTCGATAAACCCGCGAGCAAGAAACAGAATCAGAGGACGATCCACGTTTTTTTTCACTGAAGTCTCATTATGGAATGGAAAAATTTTGGCCACAATCACCATAAAAAACGGAATTTTAAGAAACACGTTCTAAACGAATTGGTGCAAACCAATCGTGAGATGGCACAGTGGTCAGAGCGCGAACTTACTGAACGGAAGGTCCGTGGTTCGAACCCGACCTCTGCCTCTCGACTTTCCCTGTCGAAACTTGGGCAACTTGGCAAAATACCAGCCCCGGTGATTCCTTCGGGTGGCATGGCAGTTAGGCACCGAAGGGGTGATAGGGCTGAATGATTTTAGACATCCGCAAAACCCAAGTTACCGAATACTAGTGTTACTAGGCGACTTAAGCAAATCATACCGTGAGGCTGACTGAGACATCAGTTAAGCTTCCTTTTTAGAATAGAATATGATATGACAATGCCAACCAAGGTCTGTAATTTGAACCAATCAAGATAGTAAAAAATATTACTGGAAGCGACCGGAATTCGCCGCACACAGAATATCGTGTCGGAGATTACGAACATACATACCTGTCCAGAATAGAAGGTATGTGTTGCCGGTGGACCGTCGTTGCTGTAGCTGAATCGAACCATATTGATCAGGTCTGCAAAAAAGCGGCACTGTATCAGTTAATGTAGTGAGTGGCAATCAACCTATCGTGAATGCATATTAGCATGACAATCACACTACGGTGTCGGGCAAAATGAGCCGCATTAGGTCACCTGATTTTAATCGGACATTCGATGGGATTGATGAACGAGGGGAATATTTATGCTATGCCATGCAGGACTACAGTTCTCGAGACAGACATCTCTAAAGAGGAGCTACTCCCCCTGAACAGTATACAATAGTAGTCTAAAGGGACCAACAACAGGTGTAATTTCCCGAGGAGTTCAGATAGCTGATTGAGAAAACACTGTGGTGGGTTATTTTTCCATGACTATTGGGCAAGAATGACTCAGACCGAAAACATACTGAGCTCCGTTCAAACAAACCAAGCTGACGAAGAATGGAGTCCAGAAGAAAGAGTATATAGGCTGTTAGCGTCAATACCAATAGCCACAGCTTACAGTTTTAGTTCTGATCCTCAAGGGTAGTCTCTGGAGTTAAGCGAAGACCGAGATTTTTGAAGTGAGGCATGAAATATCTAGAATGCAACACTTCATCCCACAATGGGAAATATGGCTTTTCAATCAGTTAAGTTTCCCATACCCGGAAATTTTACCAACAAATTTACTTACTAATTAGGAGGCTCGGAGCAACGGCTGACTGTTCGGCCGAAAAGCCGATCCACTTGTAGAATATCAACACAATCAAGTAGAAGAAGATGGAGGAGATAAACAGTACTTGGGGCACCAGCTCGCACCAAATGCTGAGTGGTTCATTGAAGAAACTGCAAAACGAATACAGGGATTTGGTCATTCTGGTATCGGGTCGGTTCACCAGTCAGATAAACGTCGATGCGGACAGCAAAATCAGTGGAAGTAAAAGCAATGGCAAGGCTACAATGTTATACTGGAAGCAGAGCTACAGTTTATCAGTTGGGGAACAGAAGACATCCTTCGGGTGTAAGCGGATGAGCGGAGGTTGTCTCCTGTAAATGCTCCGCGGGCTGATGTACCACAAACTTGTGAAGAATAACGCACATTACCGGCTCATATAAAAGCGTGAGGAAGAGGATACAGGGGTAAACCACGAAACCACACGGTAAAATACGAAAGCACAGCATTCCTACATGGGCTAATGTGTGCTTTCTCGCACCATTTCTGAACTAGTCCTGTTATAAATCCACACCTAGGCCAGATACCGGACAGCGAGGCATCGCCATGCACTAAAACGTTATTCATTGCTCCTCCGGGCAATAGTTCGAGCTGAGCTTTGAAACCTACGTTGGTCAACAGCATTGCTGATTTGAGTGTTCTTATTATATATCTGCTATTCTAAAAACTGCCTGCGATCCTCATGCTTCTAGATCTTTCCTAAGCCCCCGTCAAATGGAACATCCGTAGCCATCGATTCGCTATCCATGACACCAATGTACCACGTGCACTCAATGACCGTCGGCTCACTTCAACACAATTCGAAACACTTGCATGAAGGAGCGGGAAACTATGCGTTTCCCAGCTCACCAATGCCGGTAGCTGTATGCTTCACATCGTATCGCTGTGACGCGGCCATAAACGGTAAACTCCACTTCGGAAGCAAACCATACGGAACATGCTGACCTGTTTGATACCAGCAGAAAACCATTACGAAAGACTGTACTGCTGTTTCATCGCGGGTACGAAACTGTCCAGGAGATAGATAAGACGCGCGTCGCTGATAATCCCCACTAAGGATGTAACGTCCGTACAATGACCCTCGGCTTTCAGTTCCATCTAGAGAAAGAAATATCCACTGAAAATTCCCGAATCTCAGACTACCAACGTCACGAAACCGTTCTCTCACTAGAAACATGTAGAACCACTTTTTAAACCGATCATCACGATTGGTCGTGCTGGCAGAATAATCGAATTGGTTGAATATTCTACGTACTTGAAGAATCAAATGGCCGCCTGCGAAAATGACCGCTGGAATTGAGTTGCGGACCGCCAAAGCCACAACCGCTGTCGAAGATCTTGAACAGCTGCAGCGACGGTGACACCAGTACTTCGCTACGGTTCAGTTTACAGAGCACCTATTTGATCAACACACCTTTATGAGAGCAAAGCTCAACCTCTTCGAGCGAAGGATATTCGAAGACTCATTACGTTGCTACCTAAAAAGCATTTTGTTCGTCTACGGGCAGCGTGAGATGCGGTGTTACTGAGCTGAACCATAGGAGGCTATAATCATAACAATAATAACCGAGATACACACGCGGCAAGTACTGGTACTTGAATGCCCTAAACAGGTCTCCATTTGGCCCTAGCTGAAATGAAGATTTGAAGCTACAAAAGAAGCACTGTCGACTCTTCAAGGACAACACGTGTACAATTATGAATTACAGTGACTGCCCCGACCGAACCAGACTTTCACCTATGACGTACCGATAATTAAAAGCGCCCAAAAATATACCCATCAACATGTGTAGAACCCCAAGAATGATGGACATCTTCATCTTGATTGAATTGGTCAGCATGATTTTGTTTGTTGCCAACTGCCAAACGGGATCCAGACCGAAAGGGTATGGGTAACCGGCGAACATACGGTCTGTCGTTTGGTTGACGGTGAGCGGGTTCAACTGCAAGAAGTCATGCTTGGTCAAGGTGGCCTGGTCATATGTGGGATACCAAGATGAACCAAATATGTTGAGCGAACGCGAGAAAACGTCGTTGTATATAAGGCCTGTGTAGATTGAGAAGATGCCCATAAGCAGGAGAATGTAACGGCCGGAAAAGAACATTTGCCAAACTTCATTTGTGGACTTTTTCGCCTGGAACCGAAAAATGCAGATATTAGAGTCAGCGAAAACCATGGAGTGCAGAGAAAGCGAATTATCCAGAATAGTACGGTGGGAGACAAAAAGAACACTCTCTTCCGTCAAACGTAAAAAAATCCTAACTAATCGGACGATAAGCGACCAGGAAATTATATAGGAAACATTCAGAAATAAGAAGTGGAGTGAAGAGTGGCATTCTGAGGTGTCCATACAATGAACAATAGACATTCCACTAAGTTAAGGCGTCCATACAGACTTTCGCACTCGAATGTCTTCCAAACATCATATCATTTTTGTCCGCTTTTTACATTTACTTAATGTTCAAACTAATTGCTTTTCCTGCCTCTCGGAAGGGTTTAAAATAATCAATCACATTATTAACAATCGAAGAAGCCCTGAAGCCGATCGTCTCAGAAGAGTGTGGCAGATGACAACCCATCACATCGGTGTTCCGCGAATCTCAAGAAAATCATTCATTCACACAGAGCTTCAGGATCAACTAAAAACAGATAGCTTTATCATGAAGTTCAAATGAAGCCCTCGTTTGTTTTACTCCACAATATATATATATATATATATATATATATAAGCTGTAACACCGTCTGGGCGCATGAACTCTGAGAGAAGCACAAGGGCCAAGATAGTACCAGGTTGCCCAAGCCTAAACGAAAGGCAAGATACCGAGATAGGATTCGAACCACGGACCTTCCGGTCAATAAGTTCGCGCCTTAACCAATGAGCCGTCTCAAGTTCCTAAGCAGTTTGCGCCGCACACTCGTTCAGACATCATAAACAAGAGATTAATTGGAGTCTAACTTTAACCAGCTCGATATAGCCCTTCTTATTCGACACCCCATTGGCATTCTTCAGCACGATCTGCAGTATACAGACTGCTTCGAGAATCCGTCGCGTATCAACACAGTACGGCTCTTTCACTAGTATTCTGGAACCCCTTCCAAATCTATATTTCTTATGGAGGCGCTGCACGTGAGCTTGTACGATGTATGTATGAGTGTATAGCAAGTTATCGGCCAACTTTAGTGGTGTAAGACAAGGCTGAACTCTCTCACTACTTTTCTTCACGTTTGTTATTGATGTGTCGCAACACCTTTTCGGTGCCTACCTGCCATGCCACTGGAAAGAAGCAAGAGGGCTGCCGGGCTGCCTAAGCCTAGACAAGGGAAGTCAAGAGGCAGAGGTCGGGTCAGTAAATCCGCGATTCATACTGCCCTATGGATCAGAGACGTGGCTTCTACGCGCAAAGAACATACGAAAGATGTCAGTGTTTGACCATCGGTGTCTCCGAAGCATTAGTGGGGCCTGGTAGGAACATCGGATTAGTAATGTTAATGTACGCCAGGTGGTCCTGGAAAGAAGTAACTCTCCCGCGATAGATGAATTACCCACACTTCATAGGTTACGCTGGTTAGGACATGTACTCCATATGCCAGAAGACCGTCTACCCCACAGAGATTTTTTTGCCGAGCCCTGCTTTGAGCGAAAGCGATCGAGAGGTGGACAGTGTGTGACCTAGGAACGAAGTATGAAAACGCTGATAAGCTGAGTCGGGTCGACAACTGCCACACTCTGGATTTGGACCCCGGAACTCAACTAACCAATGGTTGGTGACACTGACAGAAATGGTCCAATCGGCCAGTTAGTGTCGTTCGTGCATCAAAGCTATCGCCTTAGACGCGTAGCTGTCCAGTTCCCGAACTAAATAAAAAAAAGTCGTCTCCCCCACCCAAATGCTTGGCTGTAGCACCTACGCTCTCCCATTTTCCGGTGATCGGAACTGTAGTATCTGGAAGCAACGTGCACCTAGAAGTACATGGCTTATACCTGATAAACTGACCGACAGACTCGAGAAAATCGAATTCCAGGCATTGAATATGAACTCTTACAGAGACAAACAACTAACGCGCGTAAAAATGAGCTAAACCGGATTCCTTACCATTAAACTTCGTTCGCAGACCACCATCCACAAGGCGAATAGGAACATGAGCAAACCATGTCCTGCATCACCAAACATGACAGCAAACAGGAACGGGAAGGTAATCACCGTAAAGATTGCCGGATTGACTTCCCGATAACGAGCAACGCCATAGGCATCAATGATATTTTGAAATGCTGCTGTGAATTTGTTTGTACGGTGGTAGGTGGGTGGGCTTTCACGCGTTACCAGACCATTAAGAATAGGTTGCAATGTGCTGTTACTGCGTTCCATACCACGACGCAAAGCCAGATGAATTTTATCCACATCGTTGACCGCGCACCAGCACTCTCCAACCATACATTTAGTGGTAACATCCAGATTAAACAAGTTCAACGTATGGTAGATCGCTTTGATTTTGCGAACTTTGATGAACCACACACGAATATTTTTGGCCGCAGTCTCCAATATGCGCTGACGATGTTCCTTAGTCTGAGCAAGCACGGTTTCCAAGTCTTCAATCTTTCCCATCACTTCGATCGCCATATTACGCCTGTCGGCTTGCGAATCCGGGCAAGGAGAAATACTGGCGTGGAATCTGTAAATTGAAGGGGATAAAATTCTCAGAACTTCGCTCAACAACTTTTATCGAAAACGAATAATCAGCAAAGGCTAGTTGAACGCCTGGCACATAACTGAACTGAAACAACGAAGCCCGACCAGTTCCTAGGAAATTGTATCCCAAACTGAGTGTCTGTTCGTCAGTCACCCAAAGAACAGTCTGAGGGTAGAATGTAGTCATATTTTTGTATTCTCTACTCCTGAGACAGTGGTTGCGACTGTCGACGCTGAAAAACTGCTTATTAGGTGTGTACTGCGCAGTGCCTTGATTAACCGAACGACTAGGTCTGTGATTTTATGAACGCACCAACTTCAACTTTCTAATAGTGAATATAACTAGTAGTTGGCGAGAGCAACATACTTTAAAGACCGCACTTCAGCATCTATTACGTCCAAGGCTGATGTTGCGAGGGAGGTAGTCATCAATGTGCCCAACCAACACTGGTCCTAGATGGTCTTCAAGGAGGTTTAAGACACTCGTCACTTGACTTATAAATGTTCGCTTGAAGAATGTATGCTCAGCAAGCATGTCACGTTTGTTCAGAAAACGATTAGCACCACAAACGACGATGAACACTTGCCCAAATGTAACACCACATAAACGCAACCTGCTTTAAACACTACACAAGCCTGTGTGCTCCAGATTGAACTTAACGGAATACATGATGAATGAACTACACACCCAGTTGTCTCTGCAAAACTTAGTAGAGCTAGAGATTAATGTTCCCAGAGAAAAGGGCTTAACTGTGGTGGGTACCATCAGTTGACAGTCTCCAAAAATTTATAGTGTGAACAGTGGTTGCAGAGATGGACTCGAACGTGTAGTACGCATCCAGAATGCTGGCAACTGCTCGGCAAACTGAAATATCGACTGTGTTTCAAGCTTTCGTTACAAAACCATGTCCCGCTGTGAGATGTAAAAAAATTGACGGTAATGTTCACTGGACTTAATATATCATGTTTAAACACCTGGTCTGACTATCAGTCTGTATCATAGATGAAAAAATCGCTCAACGTAGGTAATGCAGTCACTTGAGATTAATTTTACTGGTTATATCAATAAGTTTGAGGACAGGAAGGCTTTTCAGGTTTAGCGGGAAAAACCGTCAAACTGAGGGATTCCACAAGCTTGAAAATGAATACGTACCCCTCACAAATCTTCTTCACGCGTGTGCGCAACTGATCCCCTTGGAAAAACACCAAGAACACGGACTTGTTAACTTTTGTACCCTGAAAAAAAACAGCATGAGCATGGTCGACCAAGGCAAGCAGTTCCAAAATGTTCACAAAAATAACCGACAATTATGACGTGTTCAGACCGTTAACCTTATATACCAAAACAGGATTTTCATGCTTTCATTAGCTTAACATGGATGGAAAACGGGAAATGCACATGAAGGGAAGGATGACAGGCAGCACTCAAACACCCCAGGCAAAATCGGAGATGGATACAGTACTGTCCACCTCGCTGACGGCTCTCCTTGAGACAAGTCCCAATCCCATAAATAATGCATATGTTTTCATTCCCGAATTATGTTCCTGTAGTTTACTGCCAAGATGGTTTTAGACATATGGCCCATTTCTGATTCAGGGCACGGTCTGCCTTTTTTGTTTGAATGCCTCGGTAGTGAAGATTGGTCAACATTCGTATCACTTGCATGATTATCAGTATGACGGACAAATTCATGGTTGTACGTGGGCTGGGATACTACCAGGGAGCCCATACCTAGACAGGAGGACGATTAGCGTTCTCAACCAAAGCCTTTGGCTAAAAAGCCTAACCGCAAGTCAGCGGTGTTTGGCAGGTAATGCAAATGCATTACCACTTCTACGGAACAAGTCACCACATGTTCCAACCCCCAACCTGGAGGGCCAGGAGACTATGTTCGACAGACCTCTAACCATTGACCAACCTGGGTGTGTGAGAACTCTGTGAGTGTCGCGGGGCACTCTCCAGTATAGCTCAATGGATCGCTGAGGTGCGCGAACCGTCACACCACGTTAAGGTCCAGTCTCTTCGTGACTGAATGAATGCACATGAATGAATAGCACTGAATGAATAGCGCATACACAAATAAACTCATGCCACATCAGCCGTCGCATGGTGCCATCAATCAGGTCGCCCTACCTGTAGCGAAAACAGGCTAGTGCTGAGGCCTCCCTTCTTTCTCCTTCACATACTTTTCCTTCCCCCTCTCCCCACCCCATTAATAACTCTCTCCTTGTAGACCCAGCACTTAGGACTGATGACTCCGTTCGTCATGCATCGGTTTTGCGTGCAGCATCTGCTCGTCACATGGTGCCGACATCTTCAGGAATCTCCAAATCAGTCCTCAAGCCTCGACACCCACTCTATCTGGCCGCGTTCAATGTTCACATTCTGAAGCAAGCAGGACAACAAGCTGCTCTTGCACTCACACTGGACTCGCTTGGTATTGATGTGTGATGTGTCTCAGAAACGATAATTCAAGATGCAAGCACAGTGATTGAGTTAACCGCCCCGTCAGTCTCCACTCGCTTCCGGCTACGCACCTCTGGTGATCCAGAGGCTGCTGCGGTGGGATGTGCAGGGGTTGGTATTGTGCTAAGTCACCGGGCG